>NC_087071.1:47161064-47382694 GCF_963678635.1 Symsagittifera roscoffensis | reverse complement strand
CCTTCGAGCGGCGGTTACGAGACCCGCTGAACAGAACATTCCCAGAGGCCGCCATCACCAGAACACCCCCTTCCTCCCCGCAGAGATCAGAAAAATTATCGAAGAACGAAACACTGCCACTGACAACGCCACAGCTTCACAGAAAAACGCTTAGATAAAAAAAAGAGAATCCTCAACCACAGGAAAACAAAACGGTAGGAATTCGTGAAGAGAACACTCGCCTTTCGACAGAGAAAATCTAGCAAGCTTTCAGCAAGATCAACGGCAAAAAACCCACAGAGAAACACCGCCCTCATATTCGATGGAAAAAAGGCCATGAAAACCAGAAAATCGCCGACAAATTGAACCGTTTCCTCGCGAACAGTTGCGGAGTAAAGAGTTCGCCAGAAACAAGGAAAAGTAAACGGAACGCTGCAAAGCTGAAACCCACTGAGGGAGACTTTTTCATCGTCACCGCCGAAGATGCTCTGAAAGCGATAAAGAAAATGTCCAACTCTAAAGCAGCTGCCCCCGACTGCATGGCATCCTTTCATCTGAAGCACTTTGGGTGGAACAACTGCTCCTATGTGGCCAAGCTTATCCGGCTACCTGGAAAAACGCCAAAGTGGTTCCTCTACAGAAGCCGAACAAGCCGGCCCACGAGCACGATAGCAACAGACCAGTGAGTATACTACTACCTCTAGCCGAGAGAATTATCCTGCCCCAACAGCAAGTAGAAGAAAGTCACAACTGTGTACAAAGCGATCACTCGCTTCATCCCCAACTATGCCTCACCAGTCTGGGCTCCAAACCTCGCCGAAACCCATTGAAGGAAACTGGAAGCAAGACAGAACGGCGCACTGAAAACCACCACAGAGTGCACAAGAATGACAGCAATCGACCACCTTTGACAAGAGACACTCTGCCTGCGGTGAAAACCCACAACAAAATACTAGCTAGCCAGTTTCCAGCTGACATGAAAAACCCCGACCACCCCTGCCACGACCTAAAAGCAAATAACGAAGAAAGAAGAACAATCCGAAAATCCCTGAGGAACCACCTGAAAACCGCACAAACAACCCTTGATATAACAGAAGGAGAAGCCACGAGAGAGAACCTACACAAAGCATACGTCATTGATACCATAGTAAATCTACAGCCAAACAGAGTTCTCAACACCCAACACCCAATAAATCAAGACAATATCGACGAAATGGAGAAAACATTAACAAGACAACAACAAGTCCGGCTCATCCAGATGAGGAGCGGTTTCTGTGCTCAACTCAATGATTATCTTCACAGAATTAACGCCTCCGAAACAGACATATGCCGATTCTGCAAGAAGGGAAAAGAGACAGTGAAACACGTGCTAGCATGCCTCGCCAACCTAGCGCCAAAAACCCTGTGGACAAACCCAAAAACCAAAAAGCGCCGCGACTAAAACTGAAGGGATGCGAGGGCCTACACAACAACAACACGACAAAAAGCACCATTATGAAGTGAAACAAGAAAAAAAGAAATAAGCCTCGAATTAGTAAGACTTTGCTATGCATTGGCATCGAACCTGCGACCTCGAGAATTGGAATCTCACGCCCTGCCCTCTCGGCCCCGAACGCTTAACAATCGGCAAACATTAGTCAAAATTAGAGCAACTACATATGCTAAGGAATTGCCAATGTCATGCAGCAAAATAGGCAGCAAATACAAATAGACACAATTTTGCAAGTTATAGTTAGGAACATAACAAGATGAAGGCATTCTGCATGTAATAAATTAATCAGCATAATGTCACAATATCTATAAATCATGCACTTCAAAAAATTGTAAGAAATATTGAGTTAGAAAATTACTAAGTCAAGTTTTATGATTAGTATGCTGTTTGAAACAAATAGCTTATTTCGATTCATTCGATGAATTAAAAATGCATTTAATATGTTAATCTATTATATTTGAATGTCAAAGCACAAGCTATCAAAAAGCCGTAAACGTGCCACCAAAAGTTGCCGTAAAGGTGCCTATTGTGATAAGCCTTTTACAAGCCTGCTTCTTCGCTTTATTCGCTCGTAATTTGAGTACAAATCATAAAATTCTCACAAGTTTTTTTTCGAAATGGCTTTATTATGATATATCACTACACGATTTCGATGATTATTTGCGGTACCTGCTTTCATGGCACCTGTTTATGATACCTGAAGTGGGGAAAAAACTCCCGAAGTAAATTTCCTCCTCATTTTCAATGGACGGAACAAAAATAGTGCTCAAATAAAAAAGGATGTATGCGTTGTAACTTTTATTGAAGCAAATAAACTTTATCAGAGCGAAACAGTTAATTTTTTTGATTTCAATAAGAACAAGTATCACAAAGCTGAAGAAAAGAACGTTTACAGAAGACAAATGCAGATACCTTTTGATTAATAAAATTCCAGGCACAAATAAAAATGAAACCTATTAATTCTAACAGTAAAAAAGCAATTCACAGGAGCGATTATGCAGAAAGTCTACTGCGCTAAAAACGGCTAGTTAACTAACTACAAAAGAGTATGAAGACTAAACCTACAAAAAGAAGCGTCAATGAATTTCAAAGACGTTAACAAAGACTTGAAAAAACCCATATTAAATCTATTCAGCGTTATTTCAGATTCACAAACTGTTAGTTTTTGCTTCCAGTCCGTCTATGTTTGGTTTCCGGCACATGTTTCTCTTTCAAGCAAACCTCAAAAAATACAGGCACTAATCCCGAGCTATTCGCTTCTTTCCAGTGATTTAGAGCTGCAAAATTCAGTTCCAATTCCGTAAAACCGGGTTGGAAAACGTGACCAACCACTGTCTGGTGCAAAGATTGGTTCAATTTCTTCTTGTTCACGATTGAAATCCTGAAATCGATTTTGGCCGACCATAAAATAACAAGACTATCAACATAACTACAACTCAAAATCAAATTTGACTTTGAGATATCGACATCTAATGTGAACGAAAATCCATCCACCGTGCATAAATCCTGAGGCGTTTTGTTCAATTTCAAGTCTGAACGAATATTGCAGGAGGCCTCAGCCGGTCTTTTTAGCCAGAATAATTCATCGTCACTTTTTCGAAGAAGTTGCAAGAATTTGGCCAGAACTTCAGTGTCAATTTCCACGTTTTCTTCACCTTTTGCGATTCGTGTAAAATTTTCCAAATTGGAGTCAAAATATTTCGGATAATCGCGATATTCTTCGGCAGCTTTCAAGTTTTTCGATTGTATGTCGAGTTGGTTTTGATGGTAACTAATCTCACTTTTATATTGCGCGACGTTCGACTCCACAATACCAATATTATCACGAATGAACTCAAGTCTTAAAAGCGATTCTTGAACACGTTCAGCGATTACAGATTCGAGGAAAATCAAGTTATGGTCTCCGTCTCTATGGCTCAGTTTCACGCAGTCCATACAAACCGCCATAGTGCAATCTTTGCACCAAAATGAGCAATCTTCCCTTATATGGTCTCTGCATTTAGGCAGCGGGACTGGCTTTTTGGATACTTTGTCGGTGGGCTCTTGTTTGACAAATGCTCTCTGGGCGGGTGAAGGGCGCTTTCTAGAATCCATAGACACCTGAAAAGAGAAATCAAAAACTGCTACATAAACCAAATTTTTGTAGAAAAAATTCGATTCGGTTAAGGTTCAGGTTCAAACACTTGAATATCAAAAACTCAAAATTAACCTGAGAGTAACTATACCAGCTATTGTTTCAAAACTGAATCAAAGGGGACAATAATATTCTTCTTCAATTATCGAAGCAGATATGCAAAGCATCAAAAATAGAAAACAAAAGCAAATTATCAACACTCAGTAAAATGTGAAGATTCTTCAAATATTTTAAATGCTCAGCAGATGTTTAAATAAAACCATCTTTCAAACTGATCTCAAATTGATTTAGAACAACATTTCACATTATCTGGTTCAGAATCCCATTGTTTTAGCAGTGTGATTTTGATATCCCCAAAAATTCTTCGGAAGAAAACAGCCTTACCAGATGTTCACGACGTACTCTTGCTCAAATCCTCGGTTGATATAGCACGCAATCAAATACCAATCAGTCGAGAAGTGACAAAAACATCAAAAACAACTACTTAAACTGTAACGCTAGCCCACATGACATCACCACCGCTTTAACTTTCCATTGAAGCCAACATCTCTTAAACTTGACGATCTGTGGGACAAACCCATTGCAGTCGCAAAATGGCTCAACTTACCAACATAAAGAGGCACATAAGGAGTTTTTCTCGGTTCTCCGCACTAATTAAAAACTGCCCGATGAAATTAGTTACGGAGTTTTGCTCGGTTCTCCGTATCAAACACTGCCCTCTAGAAAAGGGTTTACTCATTAGTGTCAGAAATGGGCCTCCGTGCTCTTAGAGAGCCCTAGGAAAGACACAGTTACTGTTTTACGGACGAGACGAAACAATCAATCTATCTCCACAATCTTCGACTGTGGAGTACTGAAAATAAGTGGCAATGAAGTCGCGAATTGTATGACCCCTCATTTTGCAGCTACAAACAACAATTCTATTAATTTTCACCATTCCAATTTGAGAGATTCTTCGTCCAAATTTCGACGAAGCGTTAGCAGAGAACGTAACGCTTTGGTCTCTTACTACACTGAATATATTTTAATTGCCAGACAAAACACTTTGTGGCGAATCAACATGCGTCTCCGAAAAATTGGACGTTTGTTTAAACTTTCCCACGTTTTCATCTTTTTCCAAGCATTCTGTTTGCACTTTTTATGAAACATACTCTGTAAAACATAGAACAAGGCTAGCATAAATCATTTCCATGACTGATTCAACATTTTAATTTAAAATTTGTTTAACGATTCTTTCACTTTTTCTTTCAAAACATTCTTCAGATAAGCGAAGTTGTGTTAGCCTTGCGTTCCAAAAATGCAATGCGTACAAAACACAATCAACTATTGCACCAAAAGCTGCAATCAATTTCAGGGTGAGAAATGCATCAGAGCGATATTTCTCCTCTGATGATATCTAGGTAGTTGTTGTTTGAGACATCTTTTGTTCTACGTGTTTTTGTCACCGGCTCGTCTTTATTTCTTCCAGTCGCATGATTAAAGCTGCAAGCTTTTTTCTTGAGCAAGGACAGTTACTCAAACTTGAAAAATATTTTTTGCCTTACTTTTTTTGACGGACTTTCATGTTTTTTTATAACAAGCATAACCAGAGACCGCCGAAAAAGTTAAGGCAAAAAAAAAACGTTCTTGTTTTAACGAAAGAAACACAACACCTTGATGCTTTTGAAAGTCAAGAATTCTTTATGATTGACTGTTTATTCATAAAGACAACTCATTTTGAGAACTCTGGATCAGGAAGAACTCTTTGCACTCCTCCGGAATTGAAGAACTAAAATTGCTCTTTGAACCTGGATTCAGTATTTTCTTACAGCATATGAAAGTACTAAAAAATACAAAAAAACTCCAACTTTTCTTAAATAAAGTTAACTTTCTTCACAATTTAATATCTACTTTGTAGTTATGATCACCCATATCAAAATCAATAATAGTTTAAGGATATTGAAGTTTAAGTTTAATTACACAACACAAACTCAATGGATAGAAAGTTCAAAAACCATTTCACATTGGTCGGTTTTGCACATAGGAAATACATAGTATCGTTTAGTGGAAACATCTGGGAAAAGCTCATCGAAATAATACCTTGTAACCTGTTTGTAACATTGTCGGGTTATAACTGTTATTTTCAGGTCAATAGTCAAAGGCCATGTCAAATTATTGTGCGTACAAGAAACTTCAAATTTTGGCTCTCCGTTAATTTCATTTCCCGTAATTTTAAATTCTACCATATGTGCAGTGATATCTTTCGAAAAGATCGAACAACCACTTGGAAACAGAGGTGTTGCGAAGGCACCCGTGAAAGCAGCGATCAAAGTAGATGGTTTCATTCTGAAAAAATCTGTATCAGTTTGATGTAACAATTTCAACAAATCAGCTAAAACTTTAGCATCGATTGCTATTCTTTCTTCCCCATTTGCAAACTTCCAAAAAGGTTCGATATGTTCTTCATAATAGCCCGGAATGCTCCTTAACTGTTCACAGTTGACAATTCTTTTCTTGGTTTTTTCAATGCATCGGTTATTGAATTCAGTTTCATCTAGACATTGCGTAATGTTGAAATCTACTTTTCTGATTCCCGTTTTCAGAAACTCCAGTCTTTCTAAGGAATCTTTCACTTTCTGTTTCAAAACCGTCTGCAGAAATTGAAAGTTGTGTTGTTTATGAGTATCGCTTACACACTGCAAACAAATTGCAATGACACAGTTACTGCACCAAAACGTGCAATCAGCTTCCGGGTGATTTTCGCATTTTGGAGCAATGTCAGTTGTTTTAACGCAGCTGTTGTTAGTGGAATGTGTTCTAGGACTGTTGTTAGTGGAATGTGTTCTAGGAGTCTTAGCGTCGGGCTCATCTTTAATTTCGGGCTCAGAACAGCCAGCAGAGCTACTAGGCTCATCTTCAATCGAAGCCATTCCAGCTTGTCTGAAAAAAAGGTATTTCGTTAGCTCAGCAAAGTTTAAGTTCATAGTTCTGTAACAATGGCTAATAAAGAAAAGTAGAAAACATAATTTAAGGTCACTGTTTAAGTGATAATCCAATTATTTACAAACGGATAGCAAAAAAAACCATTTTCAGCTCAATAAAAAAATCTCCGCTTACGATGGTGTGGCAATTTCTATGGCGAAACTTTTATAATTTGCCGTCAAAACAGCGGTGCACCGACAAGCATAAAGATCCACTAACATAAAAGTTTTCAAATTGAAAATCATAATTGAAAAAATTGAAAAACAAAATTCAATTATTATCAAAATTATTAGACACATAAGCGAAGCTGATCTTCGCAGCAAATGAGAAACAATATAAACATGAAAAACATGAGAAGTAGAAAAATGAACTACATTGAAAAAAAAACTAGGTGAACTAAAATAAATGTATGTCTCGATAAAAGATAACTAGGGGCCCAGCTGAAGCTGTATGTTTTCTCTGTTTGATTTTTTCTGAGCTTGTTATACTAATGCGGGATGAAATGGGTAATTTTGAAAATTGGACTTTTCCCAAAACCTTAGTTGTTTCTCTACTCAAATAAGTGAAAGAAAAAACTTTTATGAGACATTGGAATTTCGCCAGGGACAAAACATTTCTCTAACAAAACATGAGTTTCTTCTGAAGCAGGAAAATCTCTCGCAACCGAAAATTTCTTCTGCAAGAAGCAAATAGTGGCCCTAAAGTATAGAAGATTCCCAAAACTGAGTTTCTCGATTGAACATTCAACCTGATAATTGGCACGGTGTAAGAAAATTCAAAAAATTGCCAAAAAATGGTCTTAGTTTTTGAAGGCAATTACTTTTTTATTTAAAAAAATTGTGTGTAGTCATTTATAAAGGAAGGCTTTATACAACCTGTTGTTTCGATTAAAGCTATGATATCAGATTTTCGGTTAAAATAAAAAAACGGTCAAAAAAAATCAAAATTTTAATTACCGAGGTCGATAACTTTTTGTGTAATTAAAATTTGTGGGTAGCCGCTAATGCAGGGGAACTTGCCGCTACTTGTTATCTCCATTGAAACTGCAATCTCAAGTTTGGGTCAGAAAGTCGAAAAATTCAAAAAAGTCGAAACATCAAAAATTTGACAACTCCAAGGGCCATAGCAGGGGAGCTTTCTAAAACCCGTTCTAATCCTTGCACCAAAATCTCAAATTGGGGAGGGTAGTTTTTGAGAGGGGTGGGGTAAAAAGACTAGAGAAGTATGCAGGCACACAGCACAGTGGTGTAGGTTGTCGCTCTATTGTTACCCCTAATGTTTGAAATTCGATATATTAGTTTTTGCAAAAAATGAAAAAATTTCCAAAGCGTCTAAAAAACACGAACCCCATAAAATTTCATCAAACTTTTTTTAATCAAATAAAACTCTTAAGCAAACATGCCAAGCAAGAAAATTGAATTTTAAACATAGGCGACGCATTAAGTCGAAAAAAAAGGAAAAAAGTTGAAAAAAACTAGGTATAAAATATTTTTCGTATGTCTCGATGAAAGTTAATTTTAGGCAAACAGGCCAACCAAAACTTTTCAACATTAAGCACAGAGGCGAAGCGGTCTACAAAAAACTATAATTTCGTTTGTCTCGATAGAATTAATTAAGTTAGCACAAGTTAAGTTCCACCTGAAATTACAACGAACAAGACTGGCAGTTGCAACTACAATGATATTGCTTCCAGCACAAAAAATCAGTGATTTGCCAACTAAACCGACAGTTTTTGAGCAGACACCAACTGAACAGAAAAAAGTTTTGAAAAAAAAATCTTACAAGTCTCTCGTAAATAAAATAGAAAAATAGAATGAACAACACTTGCACATGCACAAACAATGTAAATTGCTTACAGCACCAGTAAAATCCTTTTTTTATCAAACAAAAGTTTTAAGCAAACATGCCAAGCAAGAAAAATGAATTTTAAACATAGGCGACGCATAAGGTCGAAAAAAAAAGGAAAAAAGTTGAAAAAAAAACTAGGTATAAAATATTTTTCGTATGTCTCGATGAAAGTTAATTTTAGGCAAACAGGCCAACCAAAACTTTTCATCATTAAACACAGAGACGAAGCGGGCTACAAAAAAACTATAATTTCGTTTGTCTCGATAGAAATAATTAAGTTAGCACAAGTTAAGTTCCACCTGAAATTACAACGAACAAGACTGGCAGTTGCAACTACAATGATATTGCTTACAGCACAAAAAATCAGTGATTTGCCAACTAAACCGACAGTTTTTGAGCAGACACCAACTGAACAGAAAAAAGTTTTGAAAAAAAAATCTTTCAAGTCTCTCGTAAATAAAATAAGAATAAATAAAAATTGTTTCATGTGAATTTTTGTTTATTTGGAACTGAAGTAAGCGTATCCTACAGCTGTGGATATATTTCCTTGCTTAAAAGAATCAAATACTAATTCTTTAAACTCAATAAATAACATGTGCTATCAATGTGGAAGAATTCTTATAGTTTTGGTATTTTTTTCATGCGAAATCAGGTGCCACAAACAAATGTGACACAGGAATGATATAACACACTAAATTAATTTACGCCTTAATTCGATCGATTTTCTGAAAACATTTCTCGCGTTCGATAGAATCAGGTTTTTAAGTTTGATTTGAAGTCAGTTTAGGCTAAGTTAAGCCTATAGATCGAGATCTACTAAAGCGGAAAGCTGCATATTAAGCGGTCTAAAATAAACCTGAAAAAATTATTTCCAACTATATATATTTTAATCACTAGAGTTAAACTGCTATTTTCCGCTTTTTTAATTCATTTTGCGATAAAATTGTATCATCAACTGAAATTTAGTTATTTTCTGCTGTTTATTCATTTGCAAAAAAAAAACAATTGTACCATCAACTGAAGTTTAGTTATTTTTCGCTGTTTTTAACCATTTTGCTTAACAAAAAACAATTGTACCATCAACTGAAGTTAAGTTATTTTCCGCTGTTTTTGCTCATTTTGCAATAAAAACAATAGTACTATCAACTGAAGTTTAGTTATTTTCTACTGTTTTATTCATTTTGCAAGCAAAACAATTGTACTATCAACTGAAGCTTAGTTAATTTCCGCTGTTTTATTCAATTTGCAAAAAAAACAACAATTATACTATCAACTGAAGTTTAGTTATTTTCCGCGGTTTTTATTCATTTTGCAACAAAAAAAACAATTGCATAATCAACTGAAGTTAAGTTAATTTCCGCAGTTTTCATTCATTTTGCAAAAAAAAAACAATTGCACCATCAACTGAAATTCAATTATTTTCCGCTGTTTTTACTCACTTTGCGAAAAAAAACAAATTCACCATCGACTTTAGCCATTATTAAAACTAAAATTACTATCTCCATTTTTAAAATTATCGCCATTATTAAAATTACTTTAAAATTACAAACAAGCGACAAAATCTGAGAAACTGATTTTCAATAAAAATGCAGTTCAGAACCTTCTGTGCTGCTTGCATTTGATCTAATATCTCTTATATAGATTTATTAGGTTAAATATGCTTATGAAAACGAGTTTAGTCTGAAAAACCAAAGGTTAATTTTACTTTTGATTTTTGTTCAGCTTTGAAATTTTTTAAAAAAGAAAACGGCAACAAGAAGAAATTGGCAGTTGTTTTAATCCAATCATAGGGCTGCTCTGTGTTTTTGGCTGCCCCGATGGTATGTGACAATAAAAAATTAAGTTGATAAAAAAAGTTGATACAGCAACAACACACGAAGTAAAAAAGCCCAACTATCACATTAGAAACTATGAAACACTAATAGACATGCTTGGTAAGATATGTTTAACAACCTTTGCCCTCTTTTACAAAAAAAGATGAAAAATGATAGAATGATTCATCGGGACACAATTTTATAACGCTCGGAAAAAATGGCGGACTGACGGGTCAAGTTTAATAATAACTTCAGATTGCCTCAAGGGAATTGTGTCATGAAATAGGATTCCGTCAGTCGTGAGGAGTAAAACGTGATAACTTGTTGTTCTAAACGAATAACCTCTTGTCTCTTCCTGTGGTGGTGCTATCGTTACTTGTTAAGATAGATCTCGTATTTACGCTAAAGGTCGTTGTCCTAAATGATGTTGATAGGTGCTTGGCGAAACTATGTTCGATTACACATTGTTTAGTTGTCGTTCCGATCTGATCTGAAACAGTATGTTCTAAAGACTGAATTAACATTGATAGCACATGTTATTTATTGAGTTTAAAGAATTAGTATTTGATTCTTTTAAGTAAGGAAATATATCACAGCTGTAGGATACGCTTGCTTCAGTTCCAAATAAACACAAATTCACATGGAACAATTTTTATTTATTGGAAATAAATTCAAATCAATCCACAGAAGGAAAAGTAATTTACACAGACAAATAACTAAACAAATTGATGAAGAGTTTTTGGTAGATTTTATGACTGAATGCATGAGTGGAGTAGATACCTTAGACAACGAAGAAACCGCAACTATCATCTTGCAATTCAATATCAAGAAGATCAAATAATTAAACATTTTTACAAATTTAGATCATTCATTCTTTTAAACAACATGTACACATAGATAGATCTACATTCATCCAACAAATTTGGTGGGAAAAGTTCAGCTTGACAACATAAAAATACTAAAAGTAATTAAATTGATTTAATTTTTATCATGCACAGAAATTTCGAATACGAGGTCGCATATTTTATTATGCAAATATCCCGGAAAATGAAAGGTATGCGAAGTTGTCTTGTCGTTGAACTGCATATCACAAAACACTCTAGTACACTGATTGATCTTCTCTTGTGTATAACACATTGTATTCTGCTCATTATCCACCGGAAGCAGAATTACGATTCGGAAGTCAATTTTGATTGGCCAATCCAATTCATTGCGAAAACAGTTAAGCGTGAAACTATACGAGTCATACATCACACAGAAGCTCAGTTTATCACCAATCATATACTTCGTAAGTTTCCGTAAATTTATTAATCCACTATGTACTCCAAATAAAGACAAATTTTCAACTTCAAGACGATCTCGATCTGTTAAGTGCATAAGTTTCAAAAAACTGCCGAGAACTTTTCGGTCTAATTCCACATTTTCATCACCTTTTACAAATTTCTTCAACGAGTAAACATGCTCTTCGTAAACAAACGGAAAACTTTTAATCAACTCGCAATTGGTTTTCTTTTGCTTCGATTTTTCCACAAATCGTTTGCTGAAGTTTTCTTGACTGCTGCAATGTTTAATTTTGAACTCAACTTCGGTCATTTGCTGTTTCAAAATATCCAAACGAGCCAAAGATGCTTCCACTTTCTGTTTCAGAACAGTTTTCAAGAACTCGAACTTATTCAATACAAAATAGACAGATTGCAAGGACGCAGTTATTGCACCAGAAATTGCAGTCGATATCGCCATGAGCCTCACATGGGGGAAGTAAAGGACCTTTAGAGGGGGGGTACTATTATGATAGACACTTCCTCAGCTTTGACATAAAAACAATTATTAGAAAAAGGGTCTTTTTAACAAAACTATTTAAACAAAAAGCAAGCAAAAATGTAAATGAATATCGTCATTCGGTCAACAACTGGCGTTCGAAGCCCAACATAATCTGTGCTGGAATATTTTTGATGGTGCAACAAATCCAGGAAACAAATTACAAAACAGCATTAATCATTGGCTGAACGTTGGTGATTTGTCAAAAACTAATTAGCTGGTACTTCGGTGTTTTTAACAGACTTATTACTCATTTTGAATAGATTTTCCGGTAGTTACCTCTTCGACACAGTTGGATGACTCAAATACAATTATTTCTTCAAGTTTCCCGGCGAGACGGTGTCTATTTAAACTGTCGAACAAATGAGCTTTTGAACAGCTTTAGAAATTCTTTTCATTTTGATTTGACCGTTATTTTATCCTCAAAACGGTGCTTGATTAACAATGGTCGTGAAAAAGTTCTCAATGTTGCATTGGCGTGACGATACGATTTCCGATTAAAACGAAATGATTCCTTGAAAAAATGATACGAAGTATTTTTAAATGTTATTTCTTTATTCTAATGAATGCGCGAGGTATAGTATTGTCAACGAATAACCATTAGAAAAACTATTTCATAATCTTTCAAACTATTTTCTAACTGAGATTCTCGTTGAATATAAATCTGCGTATATAATCGCTCTAAGATTTTTGCTCCCAAAAAATAAAGTGTACATCACTGCAGAACCATGGATCGAAGCTTCTTAAGTGAAGCGGGAAACTTAGCTCCAGAAAATTAGCAGCCACTAAGTTTTCGTTTTTGTGCACACGTTAAAAAAAATGATTTAATTTTAGGAAGCTTAATAATTAACAACTCATATTCGACCATTAGTTTGATCAGCCTTCACTTGGGTGTTGTCTAACATGTACATGTAAAATAGGGTTGCAAACACAGGTCGAAAATTTTTGGAGTACAAATTTATTTCTGTATGCTAAAAAACTGTATTTAAGTGCAGATATGATCAAGACTAGTTGTTGTATGCTGAATTGTTCTCAGATGTTCAGGTTCGACTTTCGTCTGAAATTTGTGTCAAAACGAATTTTTATTTAAATAATCATTTTTGATTCAAAATTTCTCTGAAATTAATTGAACTCAAGGGCTCAAGGTAAAGCTTTAAGTGGGCATTTGTGCTATGTCAAAAAATAAGCAATTGATTAAATTTGTTAAATAAATGAAAAATTTGTATTATTCGTTGAAGTATACAGGGGAAGTCAACTTTTTCTTCTTTCTTTTGATCGATGGTTTTAATTTAGTCACCCAGATTCGGTGAAGTTCTCTGATTGCAACGTTCAAATAGGATTGTCTATCACAGCAGTACCGACCCTTGTCTGTTCTAGGAAACTTTTCCAGGGGTTCATCTTTAACTATTGGGGTCGTGGGTGCGGATGCTTCAATGGAAGATGGCCCCGAATTATCGCTCGAGTTCGAAGTCATATATCATTATCTTGAAAATACAACTTTGAATCTATTCAAATTAAGGATACCCGGTAGTAGTGCAGGAAGCACAGAAAGTTCCGACAACAATCAAGAAAACAAAATAAATTCCATTTGAAAAATTTTGGGTTTTTTGTTCGTGCTGTGATGAGGGGATCTGGACGAAAGCCTAGATCTTAAGAAAATTCGATATATTTAGTCAAACAAGCGTTATCTTCAATAGTTTTCTTCAAAATAAGAACAGAAAAACAAAAAATAAAAAATGCAGATGTTTTTTTTGAGTTTTTGTTAAAAACTTTTTATTCCCACGAAGGCGCTGAAAGCAAATTGAATAAAAGCTTATCGGCTTATTTTTAGGCTTGCGCGCTCGCTGCATTCGCTCAAAATTTGACTCAAAAATTCGGGCTGACGCAATTTGAATACGGTAAAAACCCCCAAATGGGATATTTAATGGCGCTTTGATAAGATACCAATGGACGCCCTACCAGTTTTCTTCGAGGTAGTTAAAATCGGGAGGAAAACGATCAGGCTAATCCATAGTTCCTTCCGTCATTTGTGACGTGGTTGGAGCAATGTTAATGAAAAACATCCAGGGCACTCAATTATTGAAAAAAGCGCCTATCAAACTAATTTCAATAAAACCAGAAATTATCTTTTAACATAACAAATATATGGACAACTTTTACAGATATTTATATATCAATAATATCATCCAATATTACCTCAACATATCAAATCATTATTTTGTCAACAAAATAATTCATCGAAATATGATCATTTACAAATAAATTTTACCATCACAAACACGTTGGATTTTTCAAGAAAACAATTCATCAAATCAGGATCAGTTACAAATGATATTTTACAATGATAATCAACTTGCATTATGCAAACTAAAATGATTTACAATTGAAGTTTTACCACCAAAATCAAATGGCTATTTAAACCATATATGTTTATCGAATTAGGATCATTTATAAATTTTAACTTTTGACATCCCAATCATGTTGAATCTTTTGAATGTAGGATCATTTATAAATTTTAACTTTTGACATCCCAATCAAGTTGAATCTTTTGAATGAAAAAGATCAAGATAATTTACAAATTCCAAATTTCAAACTTCACAATTACGTTGCAATTGATTTACGAGTCACTTTTTTCAATCAATCATTGCACTAGCTCTTTTTTTAAGATGAAATTTTTCATATCATCTTAACATTTCTTATAGTTATAAGCTTTCTCAGATTCAAATTGGCAATTTTGGCTTGAAAAAAAATTGAAATGATAATTTTAAGGCCTTCGGTGCCGAAATAAAAAGCTGCCTTGATATTGCATTTAATCTTTAATTTCAGAATGGTTTAAGAACTTTCAAAAATAAATTTTAGGCAAAGGCGAAGCGGAGCTTCGCACCACTTGCGATACAACCGAAACATAAAAAGAGACATAGAGTCGAGAAAAATCAAAAAAAGTTGAAAAAAACTACTCGAACCAAAATTTTTGCAAGTCTCGATAAACGAAAACTAAGGGCTCAGCTAAAGCAAGAAGTACCTGTTTAATTTTTTTGGAATTTGTGATACTGATGCGGGATGAAATGAGTAATTTAAAAAAATTGGACTCAACCCAAAACCTTAGTTGTTTCTCTACTAAAATAACTTTGTCATTTTCCCAAAGGCATAAAAATTACAAAAAATAACGAGTTGACGCTTCTGCGGGACAAACTCGGTTCTTTCTATCAACTCAGATTTGATAGAGTAGTTTTTAAAAGTTCAAAAACGTGACTTTTCGAAATCCACATTTTTTCTGCAAAAATTTAACCGTGGCCGCTTAAGCAGAGAAGATACTTAAAAAGGGAATTCTGGATTGAACTCTTAACATAAAAATTGACAGGGTAGTGTTCGAGAAAAGTCAAAGTTTCCAAAAAACGGTCAATAAATCAGAAACTTGACTTTTTGAAAACCATAGTTTTTTTGTGTATAAACATTTGGACGTTGCCGCTCATGCAGCAGACATTCACACTACCTCTTATTTCGATTGAACCCAAAAACCCAAAAAAAACTGACTTTTCCGAGGGCCATAAATTTTTGTTTAAAAAAAATTGGGGATAGCCTCTCACGCAGGGGTGCTTTCAACAGCTCGTTCTCAGCATTGAAAGAAAAATCTCAAATTTGGGCGAATGGATTCTGAGAAAACGAAAAAATACAAAAGTATGGGTCAAATATTCCACTAGATTTTTTCAAAGATTTTGATTTCATAAAAAATGTTAAAGCTCCAATTCCCACTAAAACTACAATGAACAACGTCTGCAACCAACATGATTGTTGCTCATAGCACACGAAAAAACAGTGATGTGAAAATTTTATGCTTACTGAAAAAACAAGGTCCTGCCAGGACTCGGACCACACCCCCTTAGGGTGCAAAAGCGACTGCGCTACCTCAAGGCTAAGTGGGAAGGAACCTGGACGTCGTTAAGTTTCAATTTTAAATCAAGAGCAATCTCTTGTAAGAAAAGTTGTTTACGGAAAAAAGTCTTGTTTCAGATTACAAGACACTTGCTCTCGCAATAGTAATGATAACGAATCAATTTTTTTTCTCGTGAACATCAATTTCAAAAACAAAGTAGTAATTACCTTGCATTGAAATGAATGAATTGCTATGATTAAAGGCACATTTATGTTGCGTTGAGCTGTCAATAAATATCCAATCACAATACACACGCGTGACCTGATTAAAGTTTTCATACTCGATGACCGAAGTTGAAACTCGAGATTTGGATTTTTGATCGTCTGTGCCGGCCAGAAATGTTATTTTCAAGTCAATTGCTAGCGGCCAGCTCAATTTATTTTCCAAACATGAGACAGTAAAAGTTAATTTCTGATTGACCGAAGTATTTTCGACATGAAACTTGACTTTATTACCTGTCATCACTTTGACACGACTGTTCAGATTCATATTCGACCAAATATGCATTACGGAAATAATAGAAATATTCTCGATTGCATAACAATCTCCATCTGTTGTTTGGAGAATCTTCAAAAAACTCCCCAGTATATTTCTATCGACGGTTTCATCATCATATCCGCTTGCAAATGCACGCAATGAATTAACATGATCTGCATAAATTGAGGGAAACCTCTTCAAATCTTGACAATCAAGTTTTCGTTTTCTAACTTTTTCTTTCAATCGATTATTGAAACTTTCTTGATTTCCGCACTGTATACTTTTTCCATCGACAAGCTTCATGCTTGATTTCAGATCTTCCAATCGATCTAACGAGTCCTTCACTTTTTGTTTTAAAACAGTTTTCAACAACTGAAAATCATGCATTTCATGTCGTCCTTCTACACACTGTGAACAAATAGCAAGTATGCAATGTTTGCACCAAAACTTACAATCAGTTTCGGGATGCGCATCGCATTTAGGAACAGTAAAACCCTTTTCAATCCTGGCTACTTTTGCGAGTGATTCTTCTTTCGATGGGGCTGGACTTTTGTTTTGATCCGAAGAAGAACGCAACGAATGCTCCTCAGAGTTGGAAGCCATGTTGGTTTATCTGAAAGACAGAAGATGTGCAGGTTGAAAACTTTTGCAATCGAGTTGAATCGCTTCCCAATAGCACCGCCCTCTACCATACATAACCCTCTCCCCTTTTAATTTCCCCTAAATCAAACCCTTTTCTGCGATAGGGGATGAAGGATTATTTACAATTAAATGTTTTGAATATTACTCTACTTAAAACGAGAGGTAAATTTCAGAAAACCTGCGATACACTCTTTTCAAATTCTATGATAAACAGGTTTAGAACATTTGAACTTAATACCATTTTCATGGACTTTTAATAGTGAATCTTAAAAATGACACGCAACGAAAAGTGACAGAAATTTTTAAAATTTATTCACTTTATGCTTGAAATATTCAAATGAAATATCAATCCACGCCATTGAAATATCAATCCACGCTATTTCAGTTAACAGGGAGCAAACTCCAAACTAGTTTTCATGGACTAGAACTTCGCAAATTAGGTTTTCGAACTTCGGTTTACGACTGAACTTCTTTCCTTCAAAGAGACTTCTGGGCAAACGCAAAGAATGGGTAGATGAAAGGGAAACAAACACCAAATCGCAGAAATATCTATTGATCTGCTTAGGGTATATAATTTCAGCTGTGTCTAAAGGAAAAATGGCCGTAAATCTGAAGTCGATCGTTATTGGCGGCCGTAAAAGACAGCGAATCATTTCAATCAAAAATGTACAATGCTCATCCTCTGCTGTCAATGAGAATGAAAAATTGACATTGTCAACTCCTTTTTTTGGAATTGAGTTAGAAACAAACCACTCAATCTTTGGATCACTGTAAACTTCAATGAAAGACAGATGTTTCATATCAAAAAAATCTCGATCTGTTTTGTGAAGTAATTTCAGAAAACTACCCAGAATTTTCCTGTCAACTTCTGCGCTCTCATCGCCTTCCGCAAATGCCTGCAATGACTTGAGATGTTCCTCGTATATCGGGGGGATGCTTTTTAACGATTCACAGCCCGCTTTAAATTTTCGAGATTTGCCAATACATCGATTGCTGAAGATTTCCTGTTTATTACATTGATCAATGTTGTCGTCAACTTTGTTCATTCCATTCTTCAAAACGTTCAACCGTTCCAGAGATTTCTCGACTTTCTGCTTTAAAACACTTTTCAACAATTCAAACTTATGCGTTTGATGATCTTCGTCAACACATTGCAAACATATTGCAAGTACACATGCATTACACCAAAACTTGCAATCATTAACAGGATGAGCGTCACACTTTGGGACAATCGGACCTTTTTCGATTCTCGCCATCTTTTCCAATGGTTCTTCTTTAACAGGAGTGACTTGCGAAGTCTGGCCAGAAGACGAGCAAGAATGTTCGTCTGAGTTAGAAGTCATACTTTTATATCTAAAGAGCAGACATAAAGAATTTGAACTCAGAGAACCAAGATAGTTTTATCAACGGATGCATTCTTAACTAATTAGCACAACAAGTTTACAGAGACTTAGCTATCATTTAGTTGTGCTGATTTGAAATGCTCCGAACTAATCTTTGAGAGGCATGTTATCACAGAGAAGATCAGCACAATCGAAGTAGTATAGCCAAAGACAACAAGCGCTCACTTAAGAGCAGTGGCCTACAGGGCTACTAACTGCAACTGTACTTAAATGACCAAATAGTATTTAAAAATATTGAAAAAGAACAAAATTATTATTTCTAACCTGTTTATTTAATCATCAACGACTCAAAGATTTCAATTAGAACAATTTTCACTTCTCCAGCTCATTTGTTTACACAGAGACTAAGCTGGCACTTCAGGGGGATTAGGAAATTAGACGAAAAGCAAATTAGACGTGATCAACAAAAACAAATTTAGACGTCGATGCAAAATTACAAATATGGGAAACTCGTGTCTGAAATTTGTTTACTGACTACAACTAACTTTCGTTCGCGCTTTCTTAAATGCAAATCAGTTCTTCACATTCCGCAATTGTATAATTTATGCATTTCAAAAATGTTTTATAATATTGAGATTAACGTTTTATAAATCAATTGTGATAAATATTTTAATATGCAATGGAATCATATATTATTTTTTTAATTATGAAAACTTGTTAACTTATGCTTTCCGTCTGAATTTCATTTTATTGGATCCGTCTAATTTGCTTATCGTCTAATTTCCTAACCCCCTTCGCAGACACGAGAGAGAAAACGGATACAATTAGCTCTGAAAAAGCAGAAAAAAGAAAATAGGAAAAAACAAACAAATAACCTGTTAGTTTTGAATTAAATCTAGATCTCAACAGGGACCAAACGATCTCCTCCAGATTCAGAAGTCAGGAAAATAAATCAAGTTAACGACTCGACCAACTGTGCCTGGAATGCTCAAGCACTGGTCAGCAAAAAATGGATAAAACAAGCTTTTTAACTGCTAAAATATGGATCAAAGGTGCCACCAAAATGCGCACCATTTTAAACACGATGCGTTAGAAAAAAAAACAATTCGTAATATAACATTACACTCGCGGGCTCGCTCGTGGTAAAAAAGAAGAATGCAACTTTAGCTCAGATTAAAACCGAAATAAACTAAAAACATATTCTCGGAAACAGAGAAAACAAGACTGCTCGTATATCAGGGCGAAGCCCTGAAGGCATTTTGAGGCTAACTTCAAAAATTTTTGGTTGAAATCTTGACGAATTAAACAAAAAAACTTTTTTCATACAAAAACGCGTTATCTCGCGCCATTATTATTGCATATTGGCCACATTAGCATTTTTCAAACCCCCGTAACTTTATCTAAAAAAGATCACAGGTGAAAAATCTTTTTGCTCCAGACAACAAAATCTTTCAGGAGATTATACCCTTCTAGAATTTTAGTTAAACCATGTAAGAGGCTTGCTTTGATGACTTGATTATCAATTGACATGATACTTTTATCGTAATTCTTGATTCACTAGAAAAAGCCACAATTACCCAACTTCGCAAATTTTGGTTCCGAACTTCGCAAATAAAATGCACCAGAACAATTCTTGCAAAACTCTAAGCAAATAGTTTTCTCTTAAATTTTTGTCTTAACTTCAACTCAGTTTGAATAAAATGAGTTTAAGTTTCCAATTTCAATTATTTTGTCCGGATGATTTAAATCAGCAGTGTACAAACAGACTCGTATTTTTGCAACAAAAAAGGGTAGAGTCAATGAGTTTTTGATGTTGTTCAACGGAATTCTGAGATATTTCTATATCATACGAAAAGATCTATTTATCCACTACATTCTCTATATCCACTTTATCAATTATCAAGAGAAGAAACTATTCGTCAAGAAAACTTTGAAAAATTAAACATAGCCAACAGGCAGTTAGAAAAAAGTCAATGAACACAAAGAAACATAAAAATTGAATTGTTTTTTGAAAACAAAGCCAAGAGGCAGTTGGAAAAGACTTATGAACGCAAGGAATTAGAAAAAATATGATCAATTTATGGTTCACACTTTGATAAATTGAACCCAATTTGAGAAAACTGGATCGATAGGTAATCTTTTGATTTCGCTAGGAATTCTGAAAATTAAACTCGACTTTTAAACCTAGAATTAAATCAGACTTTTGGTGACATTTTAATACTTTCGCTGTTCGATAAGGGAGTTTTCTTTCTTTTTAACAAAAGAAACAAATTGAACTGAAAAACAAATTAAAAGACAAGCCGCGAAAAAAAAAGCGCATTCATCGCCTTCAAAAAATTCAATTACAGAAGATACAAAGACTGCTCATATATCAGGGCGAGGCCCTTAACATTTCGACTGCTCTTTAAGGCTAATTGAAAAGTTTTTAATTGAAAATTTACGAGATAATCGATTTTGTTTTCTATTGTTTTTCCTCATTTCGTCAAACACTAACACACCCTTTGTATTTTACATAGCGTGTGGGGGAACACACTATTTTAAAAACAAAGGGCGTGTTTAGCGTCAAATATTGTTTTTAAAGGGACTCAATTTTCAGCCTCCATTCAATTTGAACGCATTAATTCGTTGTTTACGCGTGTTACAAGAACGTAACATATCGCGAGTCAATTATCTCAAATTGGTCAAACTAGCAAT
The DNA here is from genome assembly GCF_963678635.1 of Symsagittifera roscoffensis. Lineage (NCBI taxonomy): Eukaryota > Metazoa > Xenacoelomorpha > Acoela > Convolutidae > Symsagittifera > Symsagittifera roscoffensis. Next base: position 47,361,558 of record NC_087071.1, on the reverse strand, counting down.
TTTCAAACCCCCGTAACATAAAAAAATGATCACAGGTAGAATATTTTTTAATTTGAACTCAGACCTCCTAAATTTAATTTTGGAGGAGGAGAAAATTGTTCCCTTGGGCGACTCAAATGATCATTAACTGCTTTGATTGAATAAAAAACTAATTCAAGAGCTGTGTTTAAACAATCGTGATGAGATAAAATCTAGAAAAGTGTTTTCGCAAGAATTATTGACACAGAGGTAAACCAAAATTTTCCTATGTCTCGATAAAAACCGAAAACGAGCCCAGCTAAATCTGGAGGTATCAGTTTGACATTGAAAAAACTTGCTATAGTGATTCGGCACGAAAAAAAGTAATTTCAAAAAATGGACTCCACCTAAAACCTTTGTTGATTCTCTGCTAAAATTAGTAGAAATTTTGAGATACTCAATTTTCCCAGGGAGACAAATTTCTCTTGCAAAGAAATAAAAAATCGCAGGTTATGGCTTAAGGAGCAGCTGTGGCCGAGGGGGTAAGGCACACGTCTCTCAAAACGAGGGTCGTGCTTCGAATCCAGCTTCGGTCATGGTTGGAGGGGTCCCAGAGTCATCCGCATCCTCGAGGTGCGACCGGCTACGGCGCGAAATGGATGACAGACATCCCCATTCCCCCACGGTTGGTCCTCCATTTAGTAGGACCGGGGGCTAATAAAAAAAAAGCAGAGAAGATTTCCAAAGCCGGCTTTCTCGACTGAGCACAACCTGAGAAATGGACCGTTAGTTTTCGCATTAAACAAAAAAAACTTCCAAAAAACCGTCAAAGATTCAAAAACTCGACTTGTTTGGAGGCCATAACTATTTTCTTAAGCAAGCTGGCATAGCCATTTATAAAGGTAGGCTATTCGCACCCTGTGCATTAAATCAAAACCTATATTATCAGATTTGGCAGGGTAGTTAGCGAGAAAAATCCAGAAAACGGTCATCGAAGCAAAAATTTGACAACTCCGAGAAGTACAGATTTTTGTGTGACAAAACTGCTCAAAGTGGGAGGGCAGTTTTCGCGAAAAGTCAAAAATTTTCAAAAAAAAAAAACGGCCACAAAATCAAAATTTTCACTTTACCAGGGGCCAAAACAATTGGAGTAAATAAATTGGGCGTATTCGCATGAGCAAACGAGCTTCTAAAAGCCCATTCTCAGAATTGAATCCGAAACCTCGGGTGTGGCAGGGTAGTTTTCGAGAATATTCAAAAAGTTTTAAAAAACGATCAAAAAATCAAAAAATTGATTTTTCAAAGGGCGATAACTTCTTGTGTAAGATTTTTTGTTAGTGTCCGCTTATGCAGAGGAGCTTCCCACTACGCGTTATCTCCTTGAAACTAAAATATTTCGTTTTCGAGAATAGTCGGAAAGATTCACAAAACGGTCAAAAACCAAAAATTTGTATATTCTGAGGGCCATATATTTGTGCAAAAAAATTGGTATTTGCTCATAGCCACTTATGCAGGGGAGTTTTTCAAAACAGTTCAATTCGTTGAAACCAAAAAAATCATATTTGAAAGGGGGTATTTTTTGAGAAAACAAAAAAAAAATCAAAAACATGTGTAATACAATCAGCCACATTTTTTCGAAGGCTGTAGACAGAGTTTCTGAAAAAAACTTAAAAAGACACAAAAAACGCCATATCTCACAATGAAAATTTGAGCAGTATTTGAAGTACAAAATAACAATCACTCAATGTACTTTGATAGCACACCTCCATGGAGTTATATAAAAATTATATCTAAATTAAAAAAAAAAATGAAAAAATCATAAAAATGCCATATCTCGGAAAATCTAAGGATTTGAGCAGTAATAATTGGCGGCTAGATTTACAACCCTTAAGTTTATCCGATATAACAACTCCATAGGGTTGAGAATTTCCAGTTCTGAAAAAAAAAATTAAACCCATGTCTTTTGAAAAAAAATTATAAAAAACGCAAAAAAACGAAAAGCCTAAGGATTTGAACGGTAATATTTAAAGTCCAGATTTACAGCCCCTGAGTGGCCCCAAGAGCACCCTGTCATAGTTTTAAAACAAAGTTCTGTGAAAACTTTTTACATCTAAGTTTTTGAAAAAAAATCATAAAACTGCCATATCTCGGAAACCAAAAAGATTGAGCAGTCATATTTGGAGGGCAGAAATGTCACTCTTCAGTGTACCCTGATAAGACACTACCATAGGAGTGAGTTTTTAATTTCTGTGAAATAAAAACCGAAGCGAAAATTTGCATCTCGAAATAAGGAAAGAACTGAACAGTTAAAGCATTCACGCTTCAACAGATGTATAGTTTAAAAAGGACCTTGGAAATATAAAAGTTGAATTCAAAAAAACATAAAACAGTGTAAAATATTAAAAGTAGTCACACAAGCGAGAACGCAGCTCTATCAAGTTAAAAAAGAAAAAATAGAAATACACCTCGAATTGGAAAAACTCGGCTACGTGCCGGATTCGATCTGCGACCTAGCGATTATGAGTCTCACGCTCTAACCACAGAGCCACCGACGCTTAAAGCTTCCCTGCAACTAGCCATCAAAATTGCAGCAACATGTGCTGAAAAATTGCCAAGTCGATGCAGCAAAATTTTGCATGTAATAAATTGGAACGCATACAGCCAAAATGTTTATAAATTATGCGAGTTGGAAAATTTCTGTAACGAGCTTTTTATCATTGTACTGCTGTTGAAACGAAAACCTTTTTTCGGTTCATTCAATGAATTAAAAATGAATCAACTGTGTTAACTTTTAACTAATCAAATGTCAAAACACATATGTCACTATACTGCTACAGCAGCCTAGCGATTCAAAATGCCACCAGAAGTAGCACTATTATTTGCGACTTGGGTTGGAAAAATGAAGGTTCTTACTAATGCACGTCACCCGCAGTGTAATGAAACATGTCACAATAAGGACTTCTTAAACAACATGCCAAATGCAACGTCAATTAGAAAAATGGATAGATTACTAAAAAATAAATTTTTCATATGGTTGAGAATTTCAAGTTCTGCAAAAAAACACCAACAAATAAAATACTCATGCGCTCTATCAAGGTACACTAAAGTTTTGCAATTCTAGCCTACACAAGGAATTTTTCAACAGGGGCAAAATTTCCAATAATATTCAGAAATTTTATCGGGCTTTTTTTTTGGGGGGGGGGGGATGGTAGCCAGAATTCAGGTGCGAGGGTTACAACCCCTCCCCCCCCACACGCCCTATCGGCACGCCCTATGAGTACTTGAGACTATACTGATTATACTATATGAGACGTATATTATATGTGATATCATCAAACATTCGTAACCTTGTCAGAGGAACAACTTAGACTTCAAGTAGCGATCACCTTTGAAATTGTTCGAAAAAGTCACAATATGTTTCCTGTTTCATTTTGAGAAAACTTCTGAAAACTGCGAGCATAATCGATGAAGTATCTGGCTGTAAATTTTGCAATCGTTTTCGACTACTAGCTTTAAAAGGCATGTCGCAGGATTCCAGTAACCTACATGCATAATTTGGTACTTCTTTACAGTTTTGCCTTGTAATGGCAACGTTGCCTAATTTTGTAATGAGATTTTACATGGCAAGAAAACATAATTATTCTCAGAGAATTTGTTCTTCATACGTAATATGGTAAGCTAACGCATTCAAAAAAATAGTATATGAAACAACTATGATATCGGAAAAGTTAAATTATGGAGAAGAGTCAGAATTTAACTTCATGGGGAATAAAAGAAACAAGACTGCGCGTATCAGGGCTGGGTCCTGAATGTTCCGACTGCCTGTTAAGGTCTATGAAGCAGTAGTAACATGAAAAAACTAATTGTAATAAGAAAAACAGATTTTTTTGAATTTGAGATTTTTCTTTGAAATCATCACCCTATACGACATATAGAGTACAAAAAGATAGATTTCGCTCCTAGTAACGAATCAATTATGACAAACAAGCTTCCTTCAACCAATTTGGAACGATTACTAAGACGGATCAAATCTCCGCTTACGCGTTGAAATATATCGCGCATTAATTGTCCCAATTTTGCCAAAATGGCAATCTTTAAACCCCGGTAACTTTACGAAAACTGATCACAGGTGAAATATCTTTTCAAATTTAAGCTTAGAACAACAATACTTTTTGGATGATAGTTTTAAAATTCCATCAAAAACGCCTAGAAAAAAGTTGAAATTTGTCTGAAGAAAGAAACCTCACCCCGAGCACAAGTTAGAAGTTTTCCATCGGAGTGAAGCTAAGATTTAATTGTCTCCAGGTTTTCGACAATCTATTGTCGAATAAGTCACATTGAGAGCTCCGGCAGAAGGAAGGAAAAGCTCAATTTGTTATGTATCTTTCCCGAAACGTATTTAAGCGTAATTTTTAGAAGACAAACGGTCGTGTTTAGAGAGTCTTGCACGAAGTGTGTGTTTACTGCGCTTTATGTTTCACGTTAGCTCACTTCAGCCAACATCAAACAATTATAACGTGTATACCCTTCAATGGGTTATTGACAAAAATTAATTAAATTTAAGAAATTTAAATTTTCGGTAGTAATTTTTCTGAGGTCAAACAATATTAGACAGTTTTACCTTGTTTTAAGCGTATATAAAACTGTTTTTTTTTAAGTTCAAACAACCTATATATGGTAAAGTACGGTCTTTTGCTAGCTGAAGTGGCTGAATAGTATCGAAAACTTTATTATGTTTCAATTTAAGACAATTTATTTACAAGGAATAGGACCAACATAAGAGCTGTGGCAATTCAAATAAACACTATGTGCAGCTATATAAGTTATTAAATTCTATCGTAAAATTACCCAGAGGCGAAGCAGTATTTCGCAAACACAAGGGAGGAAAGTGCAAAACAAAGAGCTCTAAACAGGCAAAACGGCAAAACAAAGTGAAATAAGGCAAAAAGAAAAGATTAAAAATACAAAGTGAGAAAATTTTTTTGCCGAGGTTGGGACTATCATGTTCTCATATCTATTCGACGATCGCTTGTACTTTAAAAAACACTAGCCACCGATGAAGCGGCTAGAGTTTCTATCAAATTGCCAATGCAAAGTAGCAAAAATTCGACCAAAAAAAAACAACTTCAATTTCGCAGGGTAGTTTCTGAGAAAAAAATTCAAATTAAACAAAATGTCAAAAAAAATTTCGACCGAATTTAGGAATAGCCACTCGAGAAGAAATACCCCAAATTTTTTTTTTTGAAACTTTCACCTCATATTTGTGCTTTCAAAATTTGAGAAAATGAAGAAAAAAAAAACGATTAGGTCAAAAATCCCCCTACAGAAAATTTCGAAGGTCGTAGAACATGGGTAATAATGGAAAGACTCTAGCAAAATATACCGGCACCGAGAATAGCAGCCAATTTTTCCATGGTACCATTTTTTTTGAAAATCAGCACAGTAGTTTTTTTTGAGAAAATTTTTCCGAAGCGTCGCAAAAAAAAAACAAAAAATACCATACATTTTCAAAATACCAGTTTTTTTTTTCAAAGACCTAACCGTAGCCAAAAATAAATCAGCAATATATGCTATTAAAATACCTATGCTCAATTAAGCTTAAATAAGATAAAATTGAAATATACCAAAAGTGCCACCAAATGAGCACTTTTATTCAGGGTGACCACTTTTCTTGAGAGAAAAATAGTGACTATGACAATTTTCGAATTTTTTGTCGAGCTTTTATTTAGTTCGTCCAAATTAATTTTTCAAGCTCTTTCAAAGCACTAAAAAGTCCCTGTTTTGGCCAAAATTTCTGCGCCGCAGGCATAATTTTGAATAAACAGGCTGAAAAAGTCAGTTTTAGGCACTTTTTGAAAAATGTTGAAAAAAAAATTGCGTTTTTTCGGCGCGCGCTCCCCCCTCAATTTTAGTATATATTGGCGCCAAAAATTTTAGGATCCGTCACCAAAAACCGTTGTAAATAGTGACTTTTAGTGAACATTGAAAAAATAGTGACCAATTAGTGACCAATAGTGACTGGTCACTAAAATAGTGACCCAGTGGTCACCCTGCTTTTATTTGCAACGTAGGTTGTAAAAAAACTTTCGTGAAAATGAATAAGCTTCTCTTGTGTAATGAGTTATTGAACCAGCTAGAAACTAAATTTTATTCTTCCATGCGAAGCAAAATAATTAAAATTGGGAGATGCTATTTCTAAAGTACACGTTATCCGAGCATTTTCTTGTATGCAGTCATATGATGAAGCTCAGCTGCATCTTTAATAAAAAATGGGGCGTCAATCAACCATTTAGAGGACGGGTAAAAAGGGAAGAGAAAAAAGAGGGTACAAAATCAAGCTGAGAACAGATGGCACAGAGAAAAAAGGGGAAAAGCTTTAAAAAAAACTAGAGAAGAGAAAAATAAATAATTTTAGTCAATTTGGCAGCGAAAAATGCGAACTCGTTTCAAAACATAAACGCTTGTTTCCGCAATTAATCACAACTTTGCAAAGACGCAAGCAAAGATTCCATAAGGTCTGACTAGTTTGACCACAACTCTAAGTCATTCTTCCATTTGTATTCATCACACGACAACGAAATCACACACACGACAACGAAATCACATGAAAAAAAAACGCAAATTGCCATTTTTATAATTTCAATAAATAAACAAATTTCAAAATAACATTTACGACGAAAGCAAAACCGATCAACAATTTTTCAAAACAATCAAATCTTCATTTCAGTATAATATTTGAAATATTCGAACCTCTTTAACTAACATACCCCCCCCCCCCCCCCCCCAACATTCATTACCCAGAAAATTTAATTCACTCATAAAGGAATTATCTGATGTTTAAGCAAATAGGAAAGGAATACATAGCAAAAAATCTACCCCTTTTCTCGATGTGAGATTGGGCAGAAGCTGCGATGGGGCTTTTAAAGAGACCTCAATTTTCAAACAGCATCTTCTATCACAATATCAATTTAATTTATATCTTCTCATAATGCACAAGCAGCTCCAGCATGACATTCCTCTTTCCCGTCGAGTCTTCGTATTCACTCCATGGGAGGAGAGTGGCGAACTTGATCTTGTAGCTGGTGGAGTTTGAGTTGAATGTGTGACCCACTACTGTTTTAGTCAGATTGTGGTGACTGTTCATCACACTCAACAATGAGAACTGAGAGTAAAAAAGGTACTCGTTTAGTCCAAAAGTCATTTTTAAAGATTTCTCTTCTGCTAAAACTTTGTGAATGACTCTAATTGACAAGTTGAAGCCAATCGATTTGTCAAAAACTTGAATATTGCCAACTGGCAGTTGGAAAAAGAGTACTGAACGCAAAAAACAGAAAAAAAACTAACTTGATTTCAAAAAAAAACTTTAAAAAAATTACAGAAAAAAATATATGCCTTTTAAACTATTTGAATTTTAAACAATTTATGATTGGTTCTTTTTGATAAAATTGACCCAATTTGGAAATACAGTTAGAAAAGAGTCAATGGACGCAAGGAAACGTCCGATTTCGACAAAAATATTTGGCTTAAAGCTCTGCATTTCTAGAACAATTTATGACTGACACTTCGCGATAAAATTTACCCAATATGAGAAAACTAGATCAATATGTAAAATTTATATTTCGCTGGGAAATCTAATAATTAAATTCCTTTTTCGAAATTAGAAGACGATCACGTTTTTCCTGACCTTTACACTTTAGCTGTTCGATAGTTGAGTTTGCCTTCCTTCTAACAAAGGAAAGGACATGCATTTAAAAAAATCAAACATCAAACCGCGAAAATTCAAAATTGAGCGTGAACAAATTTTAAGACTTTTTTCCCGAAAAAAATCACGACCGAAATAGAGTACTCCCAACGATCATTATTCTTAACCAGCATGCATTATAATGCCACTGGAAATTCTAGATTTAAAATTGCATTCTGTTGAATTTCTACTTTGCTTCATAGATAGGTTTTCACTTTTAAAAATCCGTGATTAAAATACCAAACGAGTACCTTGAAGTCAGCCTTCACCTCCCATTTTGATTTTTTCGAATCAGGTTTATCCGGTTTTTCTATAGGATGGCAAGATATCTTTGTAGCCAACAAATTATTTTCCTTCTTTTTGAACAAGCGAAATGCTGACAACGTACAGGGGTTGACAGTGAACTTGAACCTTTGTGTCTGCATGGAATAAGGTAATGTTTTCACCGTCGGAGATTTCAGCGTAGATTTAACCCAAAAGAAATCGTCGTCTGTTTTCTGTAACACTTTCAAAACCTTCGACAGAATTTTCTCATCAACTTCATGAGTTAAACCATTGGCCATGTTTTTCAATTCAGACATATGTTCTGTGAACACATTAGGTAGTTCACGAATTTCATTGCACTCACGTTGTCTACGTATGAACAACTTGACTTGGTTGTTGTGGAAGTCGATTTCATTCTGACATGCGACTATGTTGCTTTCGACATAGGACATGTTTTTCTTCAGGAAATCAAGTCTGTAGATGGCTTCTTTCACCTGAAAACATGAAGTTGAAACTCAACTTTCTTGCAGTCTCGACCGTAACAAGCGGCTAGGATAAGTGAGGCGAAACTGGATCTCTTTAACTATTTCCCCCATAGGATACCCAGTAACGAATTGCCACCCCAACTAAACAATAATTCAATGGTTAAGCATATGTAAGCTTTGTACCTGGTAACGAATCCCTCGTTGCAAAAGGGGGAATAGTTAGAGAGATCCGCAAAAATCCCAGGACCGAAAAAGGCTAAAAAATTGCATGCAGTTCTTTAGCAGGGACGCAAAAGCAGTTCATCCTGAAGAACTTAAAAACTCGTGTACTTCTTGTCGTTTTCCTCGCTGCTTATGGTTTTAACTTGAATATTTAACAAAAGCTTGAAAAAATTCGGGCAAAACTTTGACCTGCAACGGTACAAATTTGGACGACGGATGACCCGAAATGCTACGAATTTCAACTTTACTGCCATCAGAAATCGCTACTGATTTTACAACTTGTCTATATTGTACTCTATGACGGACACTTTTAAGCCTTGTAAGTATTTTACTACTGATGCTCAAGCATATTTTTACCTTGTAATCTATGATGGAGTCTAGGAGGAGGAAACTATGGCCCCTGTGTGCATTTTGGACACACTTGAGACAGATGGCCACACTGCACTCCTGACACCAGAATGCACACTCCACCAACACATGTCGCTCACACTTCGGCACCGATGAACTCTACAGGCAGAAAGATATAAGATAATTATTATTTGCATTACAATATTTGTATTGTAAAATGAGTAATTATGTTCTAATTTCAGTTTTACTTTAAAGTTACCAATATTGAATCAAACCAGTTATACAAAGTAATTTGCTGGTTTGCCGCGGAGCCAAGTTTGCAAAAAAAGCCTTCACCATTAATCCACAAAACTTTGGAGATATCGCAACTTATCAAAACTTTAAAAATCTCAGAAGAAAAACTTACTGATGCCAGTCTTAGTATTGAGGTAGACTCTCAGTAGAATTATTTTGTAACTTTAGTCTCAGACTTTGTACAACCAAACTTAATTTGATTTAGAAATGATTGGAATTTCTTGTTCAAAGCTGGAGAAAAAGGTGATTACAGCGAACAACCTCATGTTGCTAATCATGATTTAGGAGGGGGGCGCGTCCCCCCCCTCAGGGATTCGAAAACCTGCCGACCCAAAGGGTACAAGCCCCCCCCCCCTTTGTAATATTTTCAGATATCCATTTTTGGCTGACGGACCTTAAAATTTTTCTAAAGGCGCCTTTGGCGCCAATATACACTAACTTTGATGGAGGAGCGCGCGCCAAAAAAACGCGATTTTTTGGTCACTTTTCAAAAAAAAGTGCCTAAAACGCCTTTTTTGGCCTGTTTTTTCAAAATTTTGCCTCCGGCGCAAGAAATTTGACCACAACGGTCTTTTTGGTGCTTTGGAAGAGCTCAGAAAATCAATTTGATCGACCTAAAAAGAAGGTCGACAAGATTTTCGAACTTTTTTGAAAATCCGAACCCCCCCTCGAGAAAATCCTAGATCTGCCCATGTTGCTAATCATGTTGCCAGAAACAAGGATATTCTCTCAGTCAATATCGCTTTCATTATGGTTGCCAAATCACAAAGCAGTGAGACCCACGGGGCACAAGCCAAAGCAGCGAAGAGAGCAGGCGTCGATCCATAGCTCACACCGTTTATCATGAATGAGCGTAGACGACTTGTAATCGGAAAAAACTCTACATGCAATAAACCAACACTAAGAATTAGGTAGAGGGACTCACTTTCTCCAGATCATTTCAATCTAAGATCTTCCAGAGACAACGGGTTTCACATTTGGCACAGTGAACGTTGTGAACCTGGTCTTTGTGTTCTGACAGAAACCGAACTTATTCTCGAAGATCAGATGGATAAATTAGAAGGATTTGCAGAAAGGGGGTTAAATTTACGCGCCAAGAGAGAGTTGGACACAAACCAAGGACTCAGAAGCAGTTGTGGATTCTGGTAACTTAAGGGTTTAGGATGGCCAAAGAAACATAAATGACAAAACTCAAGCCCACATCGATACTGGAGGATTGGGGATTGATAGTTCTATCATAAAAGAGAAATATTGTGAGGCTAAGACAGTAAAAAAAGCAAAAAAAAAACATCCTTTCAGTGAAGAAAAATCAAATTTAAGAAAGATTAAACCCTGAACAAAACAAAGATTGACAATATTCGATTACTCATGACTTATTTGGTCCCCGCTGCAAGCAACTCCACCCTGAACAAATTATAAGTCGTTGAATACACAGTTCGCCGAGCTCTGTAGATCATCAACACACTAAATGCGAAGTACTTTCCGTGCAGCAGCACAATAAACTTCTGTCCACTCAATTTTTTAAATATCATTCCCCATTCATTTATTTCCCGTCCTCTTCAACACAAATCAAATCAAACTTCAAATCAATTTTCAAAGAAAAACTGGACCAAATATTTTGCGAGCGCCATGATTTTAACCCCTCCCCCCTTTTAACAATTTAACAATAACACCGACAAAATCAACTTGGTTTTAAAAAATCACTAAATACGTTACCAACGCAGTCAATGACGCTCGTCCTCTCAAACTTCTCCCTTTGCGCTCACCTGACATTTCCTCGATCGAGGAACTGCTCTCTCGATCAACTAGAAGCACGTTAGCGCAACTCAGATCAGGCTATTCCCCGTTTTTAATTTGCGGCGGCGTGGTGAGATAAAGGGAGCTGATTAAAAACCTAGATATTAGGCATATTCGACAGTCATAGTAAAATAAGAAAATTGAAATTTTTTTTGCAGTTTTTTGAATTTAAAAGTTTTCGATTCCAAAAAGGCGCCAAAATATTCTAAAAAATTAACTTTACTCGAGTAAAACTACGTTTAAACGTTTTAAATTGAGCTATTGCAAGCTTTTAAGCCATTAAAACAAGCTAGTGTAAGCCTGCTCGCTCGCTCTAGTCGCTCGAATTGAGAGTAAAGACCAAAAGTTTCAAACCGGTTTTCTCGACACTAGGAAAAATCAAATCACGACTGTGAGGGCATTAAAATGATATATGACTCAACTCTCTCCGATGAGTAATTGTAATCGCTGATTTTGAAAAACGAAAAATCTGCATTTGCATTGCAAAAAAACTTGTGGTAAATCGCATAATTGAATATTTGTTTCAGCGAACCATTCAACCTGTCTAACCTTTTTGACGAAGCTGTTGGTTTGTCCATACATGTCTGCGGAGTCCTTCCTCCTGAGCCAGGTGGAGCCATAGATCTGGGCCACTTCGTCCTCTATCTCCGGAGTGGTCGAGTTACCACTACACAACCACAGCAACAAAGTCCAACTTTTGCGGACAAGTGATTCAAATGCAAATTGTTTACTAGATTTTCGTTTCTTAAACAAATCTCTCGGCAAAAAAGATCTGAAACTTCTCTGAGAAAAAACTGAATCTGTCAATAGTTTAATTCCGAAAAAAGCCCTTTATATCATTTTGAAAAATTCCTTCAGCAATTCCCGATCAAAACCAGTACTAAATTGGGAAATCAATTTAGAATCTCGTTACTGTATAGGCAAATGAAAAAATAACGGTTGCTTTGGATCGAATATATATGGGCAAACTCCAACAAATTCAGCTATAACTGTTGCAAAACTTGAAAAACGCATTATGTCTCCTGAGACTTAAATTAAATGGCTGCTGTGTTCGTACGACTGGTCCTGACTCTGAGCCAGATGAGAATCCTTCCCTCCTCCCTCTCCCCCTCCCCCTCCCCCGCCAGCTGCCCCTTTGGATGAAGTAGGCTGCTGTTGCTCTTTTGCCTGTTTCTTATTCTCATTTCCATCCAAATTTTTATCTTCTGAATCTAAATTTGAACATTCAGTTGTTCTCAGTGTATGAACAAAAAATGTCTGTTTTTAGAAAATGTGAAATAGTTTCAACTGAGGATTTTCCATACAGATTTCTCAGAAGACTTCTGCGATGCTGAAAATACCTTACAGAGCATCATATACAACGAGTAATTTTTCTACGGGTCGGTTTTTCGAAAAAAAAAATTAAAAGTTTGTCGACCTTTTTTATAGGTCGACCAATTTGATTTTCCCAGCTCTTCGAAAAATTCTAAAGGACCGTATTTTGTGGAAAGCGTTCTCGACGCAGGCAAGTTTATGAAAAAACAGGCTAAAAATGACATTTTCAGCACTTTTAAAAAGATTTTAATCGTTTTTTTTTTTCGGAGCGCGCTCCCCTCAAATTAAGAAGTTATATCGGCGCCGAAAGCGCCTTTCGAAAAAGATTTGAGGTTGACCAGCCAAAAATGGATCTACAAAATTATACCAAACGGGAGACCCTTTGGAAAATTTTTGCAACCAGAATTGAAGGGGACGGTCACCCCAGCCTCCCTCGGCACGCTACTGTTTACAGCAGTAACTCTTCAACAAATTACTGATTTGAATAAATTCCTGTATTTTAGAAGCTTCAAAAGATTCGTGTTTATCTATTTTGCCGTTAACTGCTTAAACTTCAGAAAATTCCATATTTACTTATAACTTTTGCGTCAAAATTTAAGCCGCTCACTAACACTAAGCCAGTCACTTATTCCACTTGTATAATACTAGATCATGAAGATCTAGAAGATAATAAGATATATCAAATAATAAGAACATGATTACCTGTTTGAGGCCACCCGTCCGATGACATGACGATGCTCTTATGGCTCTCATACAAAAAGTTCCAGTCCTGAGTGTTGCTTGGATCTACATCTAGTGAATCGTCAAGGAACCTTTGCATTCAAAATACATTCGAACATAACTCAAACTGAAATCACACAGGCTTTCCAACTTTGAACTCACCTACACACTAAAAACCTTAAACTAAAACACACGTGCTCAAAAAGTTCCGTGCTTTAATTGAAAAAAGCAACGCTACTATACACTGAAAAGTTTAAACCGCTCACTTACACTAAGCCAGTCACTTATTTCACTTGTAGAAATCTCCGCCTACGCGTTAATAGCGCGAAATATAGAGCAGTCTATGGAGCAGTATTAACATAAAATTTAAATGTAAAAATAAAGATTTTTTTTAAATTTGAGATTTTTTGTGAAAATCATACCCCCACACGCAATATAACAAACGAAATAGAAAGTAAGAACTATGTAACGACGCAAAAAACTTTTCAACGTGCATGTTTTGTTCGCGTTTCTCTCGTGTGTTTTTATAGACTAGTGGACAAAATTAAGCGCAAATTCAGGTTTTTACTCTCTAAAACACCTGTTTTCACTTTGACAACATTTAGTTTGAAATTCAGAAAAGTTTTTACATATACCAAGAGAAAATGATCAGAGCTACCCTAAGAAATAATCAAAGTATGGTTTTAACAGAGGCGAACTTGCACTTCGCATATACAAACAAAAACATGACAGATAACGCTAATGAGTCTACAAAATTTGTGAAGTGACACACGCCAATTATGACACATTAGCAGTACCAGTCAATTTGAAAAAAAATAACCAACTAACATGCCTCAATTTATAGAGCAGTCTATGGAGCAGTAATAACATAAAATTTAAATGTAATAAAAATAAAGAATTTTTTTTAATTTAGATTTTTTGTGAAAGCATCCTCCCACACGCCATATAAAATACAAAATGATATATCTCACTCCTAATAACAAATCAATTATGGCAAATAAGCTTTCTTGAACCAATTTGGAACTATTTCTATGACGGGTTAAATCTCCGCCTACGCGTTATTAGCGCGAAATATATCGCTTTAATTGTCCCAAGTTGGCAATTTTTAAACCCCCATAACTTTACGAAAAATAATAACAGTGAAACATTTTTTCAAGTTTAAGCTCAAGATAACAATACTTTTTGAATGATATACAAAATCCAGTCAAAAATGGCTGATAAAAAGTCGAAATTTGTCAGAAGAAAACAACCACCCCGAGCACAAATATTCCGTTACTTTCGTTACGAAAGTCGGATCAATAATAGTCTATGTGAATATCCTTAGCATTTGCTGTACTTAATAGCTGGTTATTGATCATAATGAACACCGTTCAAAATGAACACACTTTATCACAACATTATTTGCGACTTGGGTTGGAAAGAAAAAGATAGTTCATACTTGCTAGCGTAAAAACTTACCAACCCAATCCGGGTCTGAAAAGGCCAGTTTTCCGCATCGTAGTGAATTCTTTCTCAAATAAGCGGAGTAAAACAATTGTTCATGTCACGTGAATCAATCTCAGCGCGAGAAAAACGGAAACAATCAGTGTGAAAACTTCGGACGCTGCTTACTTTTTCACGCGAAGTATAAGTCTTCTTGCAAATGAAGAAAACTGGCATTTTCAAACCCGGAAACAACTGGTAGGTGTTTGAAATCAAAACTTGATAAACTCTTAGATGGGGTTGCTCCGATCATATCCTCTTGGTCTATGTAAAACATTTTCTGAAATTCGAAATGAATAATGTCCAAAGAGGACATTGAAAACAGGCATTTTAGAGAGTAAAAACCTGAACTTGCGCTTAATTTTGTCCACTAGTGTACCAGACAAGCAACATCTTATAGTAGAAGGAAAGAAAGAAAAATAGTACATCTCGAAAAATTTTAGCATCTCCAAACTGCGTGTCTCTGTATCACAATATTTCTCGATGCAAAAGATAGCTGTTGTTTATCTACTATCTAAAAGAATTGTTCCAAATTAAAAGAATTCTGAATTGAACCCAAAAGAAAATACAAAATTGCTCTTTGCAAGAATTGTAACCAAATTCCTCGGACAATAAAATGATCGGACGGGACGCTCTACGAGTCATAAAAATACAAACATTTTGGCACAACGGACTAAGCTATTCGTAGTAAAAACTACTCTCTCCATTTTCAGAACCTGAAACAGATCGTATTGGGAGCCACTGATGAACATAGCCAACAGACAGTAGAAAAAAGTCAATGAACGCAAGTAAACATCAAAACTCAATTTGAAAACTGGATCAATAGATAAAGTTTTAAATCCTCTGGGAAACTTGAAAATTGAATTCGATTTCTGAAAGTCAATAACGTTTTTTGTGACCTTAACACGTCGGCTGTTGGAG
The DNA here is from genome assembly GCF_963678635.1 of Symsagittifera roscoffensis. Lineage (NCBI taxonomy): Eukaryota > Metazoa > Xenacoelomorpha > Acoela > Convolutidae > Symsagittifera > Symsagittifera roscoffensis. The sequence goes on along the minus strand of NC_087071.1, from coordinate 47,346,012 downwards.
TCATAGTGGAGTTTTCCTTCCTTTCAACAAAGTAAATGAACAAAGAAATCAACAAAGGTCAATTCGTGAAAAATTAAATTTGAGCCTGAAAAATTTTTCCTTGAATTCCTGAACTTTCCTTTAAAAAACAAATGAAAAACACGATCTGTAGACTTTGTACTATTTCAATCGTCTCTTAAAAAATCGGCTCTCAATCGACTGTTTGGATACTCAGCGGACGAAAAAGCTTGGCTTCGGGCATATTAGTAAAAAGAAAACAAACAACGTAACGATTGAACTAAAAACTGCAACACCACTTCTAATTAGACTATTTGTCTCAACGCCTAAATAAGGAATTTGAAATACTTATATCCAAATCGAGGCTGAAAGGAATCAAATATGACGCCACACTTTACCCCTATAGGCTTTCTTTGTGGTAGAAAAAAATCGGGTGAAGATACTGCCGCACTCAAACTATTTGGGTTTGCGCGCACTCAAAATATTTGGGTTTGCGCGCACTCAAACTATTTGTGTTTGCGCGCACTCAAACTATTTGGGTTTGCCCGCACTCAAAATATTTGGGTTTGCGCGCACTCAAAATATTTAAGTTTGCGCGCACTCAAAATATTGGGGTTTGCGCGCTGATTACCATATAAAACTAGATGAAAGCGCGCATGATTTAGTCCAGAAATAGACAAATTTCCATCCTTCAAAACTCCAACATGCGATGAAAAATGATCGCAGGTTAAATGATCGCATATCTTGAACTGAGTAGAAAATGTCCCTTTAACTATTAGTTCATTTTGCACAAATATTAGAATCACCGAAAGACAGATTGAAAAAATAACACTACGCATTTGGATGCCTGATAAAGCTACACTGAGGGTAATTGCTATTGAATTCATTTTCATATACGCCTAAATTACTCAGAGATTTCATGAGTTTGATCAAAACTTGTTAATATTAGTTGAACAAAACTTAAATAACTTTCCTTCAAAATAACTCAAACCAAAATCACTGAGACGCATGCTTGAAAAAAAATTTGAATACAGAGCCGAAGCAGAGCTTCGCTCCACTTGCTATACTGCACAACCATAGTGTGACAAACTAGCAAATAGAACATGAGACAAAATCACCAAAATTTTGAAACATTTATTTCGATTTGTCTTGAAAAAATGTTTTTTTTTTAAAGAAAAACATGCCAAGTAAAACCATAAAACTGTAAATTAGCATCAAAACAAAATTTAGGAGCGGCAACAAACCAGACGACTACTCTTGATCAGGCACCAGTTGAGCCCAAAAAAATGGATATTTTTTTGAAAAAGCTTCTAGAAATACTCACACATAGGATACTGTTTTCGCTGATTAAAAGACGCAAAATCAAACCACTAAGCCGATTTGATAAAAACAAAAACTTTTAAGCCGTAACTTTTAATTAATTTTAAAAATAAGTTGAATGAATTTAAAACGGAAGGTTGAATGATTCTGTCATTCAAACAACTTGCTTACAGGGAAACTTTGCACGTTCCAAATTACTAAATCTCGAGCGTAGTAATCGCATGAGTAATTATTACGTGAATATAAACCGACGCAGCAGAAACTCAAAAAAAGTTCAAAAAACGTTTTCTAATTCACAAACTATTTTTGAAATTTCAAAAAAAAAATGCAGCAAAAATTACGCAAAAAATTTCCAAATTCGATTAACTATACCATTCAGACTTGGCATTCATAATTTTAGACAGCTAAAAGTTCAACAAGAGTCCATGCTACGGGAACTAAGCCGAAAAAATTATAGACAGATGATCGTCCGAAAAAATAGAAAATTTCCAGTTTGTAAAAAAAATCAGGTTTGCAGGATTCAAACTCAACTCAATGGTTTTGTCGTCTCAAGCATAGGCGTTAGCTCTACGCCAGATGCTCTGAATCGTTCATCAAATTTGAATTTAAAGCAAGCTGAAACATATTAATTTACGAATTCTTGTGAGCTAAGTTCTGTGAGGGAAAAAAGTCTGCCGGTTGCCACATTCTTGCTTATCGCAATGGTAGCTATGCTTTAAAAAAACTTCAATTTTGACTGAACAGATGCCGTTATACATCAGCAATGCAAAAATAAACCAGAAACAATAAAAGAAACTACAATGAGCATAAATTATGTCAACTGCCAGCAATAACAAAAAGATGAATTACTTTGCCTAGAAGCTTGCTGGTGTACATCAATGAAAAAAAAACCGAATTACAAGTTGTTAGGGATGATACAAAATTGGCGCATAAAAATACTAAAGAGCAGTATATAGCAGGATTCGAGTCACTTGTGTGCAGATGGCGAACATATCTCTATGTCACTAGGCGTCGGATCACGATAAATTTGCAACGAAAGGCAATTGCTGTTGAACTGATTTCCATTTACTCAAATTTATCACACTCAATTCATACCTCAATTCTATAAATTGCAATTATAGAATGGTGGATTTATTTCGCAGTGTATTTGGATTAAAACCGAGCGGTTACTGGGATAAAATGTATGAGCGCAGCGCTTTTGGTTTTGACTTTCAATGTTTCCACGGCTATATTGAAGCCGAACCTAGTCAGGTAGGGGTCACTCAATGTTATTGAGCTCGATGACAAAAAGACACAAAAAGTTTTATTACAAAGATAGAACTGTGATCTACAAAACAAATTTACAACATTAAGTAGACAGCTTAGTGATTGAAAAATAAATTCTTCAATTCTTCAAATACAGCGATAGCACATAGTTTACAGAGATATCATCAACTGAGAAATTAATTTCAGCTCAAGTGCAGTTTTCCGCAAATTGTGACCAACTATTTTGAGCTGCAATAAATTACTTTCGCCTCCCAAATTCCATAAAATAGACAGTTAAATTGAAAGGGATCGTTCACTTAAACAAGTCAGAGGTCGGAGATTGAATCCTTAACTCAAGGCTTTCTTCAATTCATTTTACCGCGATTCACTTTTTCTCTCCCAGCCATTTATCTTCATTGTGACATTGATGTTAAATCGTGATCGAATTTTTGTTCACTTCAGTTGTGTGAGAAACTCCTCCACAAGTTTGACCATGTCTTGCGCCCTCTTGCGACCTGTCTCCAACACTTCCTCGTGATTGGCCACTGCCACTGACTCGTATGACGTCACAGCCTCGTTCGTGATAAGAGACACGCCAAGAATACGCATGCCACAGTGCACGCCCACTTGAAAGAGAAAAAAAACATTTAGGCAACAATCTATGAACAGGAATTCGATCGATGTCCGATTTTTCATCTTTTAGTTCAAAGCTTTCACCGTCTAAAAGTGGGAAAAATAATTATTAAGGTCCCCACAGATTTTAGGAAAACTTATCTCAGTTTGCTCAATATTATTCCCAAAAATATACATGACACAGCATAAAGGAAACTGATCGACGTTCGGTTATTTCTTTTCTTTCATTTCAAATTTATTATGCTTTGAATTTTTGAACGATAAAATACGGAAATGACATCGCCTCAGATTAAAAAACCACTTATATCACTTTGTTCAATATTATTACAAAAACAAATCAAAATAGGAGCAGCAGATTTAGTGAAGGCGAAAAAATTAAGAGATGCATGCCAGAAAAACCCAGTTCCTAAAACTACTTGGGCACTTGTAAATTGCTTTTCACGGCTCATTTCAAAAATTGTCCTTATGAGTAATGTAGTACTGACCAATGACCTCTGGGACTGTGGACATACCCACTGCATCTCCACCCATAGTCTTCAACATCCTCACTTCAGCTATGGTCTCGAAACAGGGCCCAGACAGGAATGTGTACACGCCATCTACAACACAAACACACACGAACGGAAATGAAGGAGAACTTGCTTTTATGCAGCAAATTCAATTCCAATGTAAATAGCAAGCGGATCTGATTAGTTTAACTAAACACTCTATCAAATCACGCTAAATCTAATCTTAGGCACCCCATGGCTGATTGTCACTATCGGTAATAAAGTATAATCGTCTTTTTATACAACTGGTAAGCCTCGTAAAATCAGCCTCACAAAACTTGATGACAAACAGTATTTTCAGGTTTGTTTTTCATACCTCTGATGATATCTGCGAGTCCAAGTTTGGCAGCTGCGGCCTTGAACAGTTGTCCATATTCTTTGTCGTATGCTTTACTAGTCGCTATGAACCTCTCTCCCCCATACCTGCTCTCATTGTGGCCAATCAGAGGGTTCAAAGCACCCACCATTCCTGAAAACAAAGTTAGATATTAAAACACCACTGATGAAAGAAACCAAAAACGCAAAAATTCTCAACTAAACTGCAATCCCCGTTTTATCAGATAATTATCCTTGACGCCTTCTAATAAAGCGCGCCCACCGGTGATCTTAAATCGAGTTTTTTATGTTTTATTTAATTTCAAACCTTGCGAGCTGTCACTTTCCTTAAACGTCGATTTTTTTTTTGTTGTAGCGGTTTTCTTTTTACTACAAATGTACCATCTCCGATTTTGGCGAACCACACCTCAGTCCTACTATAAACGGGAGAAAGAGAGTAACGCAGAGAAACTGTTTTGAATTCAAGTTGAAAAATTTCTAAATAAGCTTTCTGCACGCAATGAAATCTTTCCATACGGCGCATAAAATTTCGACATTTTCACAAACAATTTACACTAAGCAATTGCAAAAAAGCTTTGATTTTTAAACTCGAATCGCTACCAAGGTATGAACCGGTGTGTTCTTTCAATGAGAAAAAATCAAAGTTTTATCCATGTTCAAGCTCAGCGACTTTTAAACTATCCCAGAGAAACCTAGCTGCAGGACAAGTTGCGGATTTAAACTGATCAGGAAGATTAAGGACATTGGAGTTATTATACAACAAGCACCGAACCTTTTCAGAATGCTGCTATAACTGCAAGGCAACTTGGAGTTACAGCTACTACCATTAGTTTTGCGTTTCGGGACATCGCCAGAGAAATATTGCTTAACCAGTGTGCAAAATCGAGATATCGTCCTTGGGAAGCAAATTGACGGAAAAATAGCTGAACTATGGGTTAAAACACATTCTTCAGTTAGGTAGAAAAGCCAGTAAAAGTTTGATTTCGCATCGCAATTACTAGCGACGAATGCAATTCCGTTATTGTCCTGGCCCTCTTGTAGACCTGACCTCAGCCCAATTGAGCATACGTGTTACATTATGAAAAAAATGGCGCAAAAACTCTCAAAATTTGCTATATTTGGTTCAAGGAAAAATAACGACATGGAGTACTTTCTATTCAGAAAATGTGATGAAAAACTTGATAAAAAAATTGTGGTAAAGGGCGAATTTAAGCTTCTCAAACAGGGGAGGCCATAATGGCTTTTAATTGTTAGATTTCTGTTTTTATTTCTCAATTTAACATACATTTCTTTCTAGTTGCTTTGCTTCTTTCTCCAGTATTATCTAATTGCCTCAAAAAAGTCCAAAAACCCCAATATATGGACTTTGTCAATATTAAGACTGTCTGAGTATTTTTCGTCAAAATCCTTTTGCGAAATTAACTGAAGTTCGGAAAATCTATTTTGTTGACATTACAACAAGGTCGTTCAAATCGAGACAATGTTTCTGGAAATGAAGCCCTCGAGAAAAGCCTGCATCTGGCTGTTCAAGACACATGCGCATTTTCAAACCGTATTCTCTCGAAGTATTTAGCGTCTTTGAACAACTTGATCCATATTTTTTCTTTTTAAAAAAGAACTATTGCAAGCCGACTATTTTTGAGAAGTTATTCATTGCAAAACCATTGTGGATCATATAGATATTACGCAAATTATCTCGTAACTTAGTTCACTGAATCTAATAAAAAATGTGAAATGATTGCCAACTCCTTTTGCGAGAAACAATGGCAGAAAAATCAACTGTTAAGAGATAGCGAGAGCACTAAGTAAAGTTTGAACACGTTGTTACAGTTTAGTGAGCCACTGTATTTCTGCTCACCGGCTAGATTGATATGGTCTTTGATGAGCATGAGGTCCCCCACTGAGAAAAGTTCATTCATGCCCCCCGCCGCATTGGTCACGATTAGACTCTTTATTCCCAACAGAGACATCACCCTAAAAACAACATACATAAATAATTGAACAGCTTTGTAATTCATTTGAATTGGATGTTTTAAATATTTGAAAAGCTAACGGATTACATTTGCAAAAATTTACTTTAACTGAAACATTATGCATGCCGAAATTGCTTGATTTTTAGAAGGCACGAATTAAAGCTAGAAAATAATCCTGAAGAAAGTCGAAGCTACAATTGGTGCTATTTTACGAGTCACTAAAACATCCGGTGCTGCAAGAGAGTCGGATCTAATATTTTTGATTTCGCACTAAGCACATTATTTTGGCCACAATATGAGTCTCGCGATTACTTTTTGAAAAAGTTTCAATAAATACTGCTTTTTGCACAGTACGGAGCAAAAAAACTACTTTTGTTAGTGTGCTCCCTCTCAAATTTAGAAATAGTGGTAACAAAACAGAGACGTAATTCAGGGATGCTCTCTGTGATACTATGCGCACAGTCCATAACTTTTCCTCTCTGTGATACTATGCTTAGAAATAGTGGTAACAAAACAGACGTAAGTCAGGGATGCTCTCTGTGATACTATGCGCACAGTCCATAACTTTTCCTCTCTGTGATACTATGCTTAGAAATAGTGGTAACAAAACAGACGTACTTCAGGGATGCTCTCTGTGATACTATGCGCACAGTCCATAACTTTTCCTCTCTGTGATACTATGCTTAGAAATAGTGGTAACAAAACAGACGTAATTCAGGGATGCTCTCTGTGATACTATGCGCACAGTCCATAACTTTTCCTCTCTGTGATACTATGCTTAGAAATAGTGGTAACAAAACAGACGTAAGTCAGGGATGCTCTCTGTGATACTATGCGCACAGTCCATAACTTTTCCTCTCTGTGATACTATGCTTAGAAATAGTGGTAACAAAACAGACGTACTTCAGGGATGCTCTCTGTGATACTATGCGCACAGTCCATAACTTTTCCTCTCTGTGATACTATGCTTAGAAATAGTGGTAACAAAACAGACGTAATTCAGGGATGCTCTCTGTGATACTATGCGCACAGTCCATAACTTTTCCTCTCTGTGATACTATGCTTAGAAATAGTGGTAACAAAACAGACGTAATTCAGGGATGCTCTCTGTGATACTATGCGCACAGTCCATAACTTTTCCTCTCTGTGATACTATGCTTAGAAATAGTGGTAACAAAACAGACGTAATTCAGGGATGCTCTCTGTGATACTATGCGCACAGTCCATAACTTTTCCTGACACCCTGCAAAGGTAACAACTACCTGAAGTAATTTTGAAACTGCTTGTCAAAGTTGGCTCCTCAAAACAACCACCAAGAAATTTCATCTCAAAACCATGCTGATTACAGGTCTTATTTGATCGAGAATTTTAAGAATATATCGAGCGTTAATTGGTCAGTATAACTGAATTATTCGTTTTACCTCTTCTACGAATTATCTTGTCACAAGCTGTCTGCTGCTGCGGAAAACACATCATCGAATGCGAACTTATTAGGTGACCATATCGTAAATTTCCTTTTCTTTCAAAAACGAACGACAGAAAAGACGATCAACTCCGTGGCATATATCGTGAAAAGTTTTTCAATTTTTAGTTAATCGTTTTCCACGTGAATAAAAAAGTTTCCAATTTTCAAACTTTGCCTATCCGTTTGTATTAGCACAGTGGATGCAACCTAGTTTTACATCACAAAAATATGTGCATTAGTAATATCCGATTGAGCTATAAGATTAAAAAACCAAACACTAATGACAGCAATTTAAAAGTAAAGATAGCCAAATAAGATTGCAAAAGTGTAAATGAACAAAGATACGAAAAAAAACGATTGAAACCTTTACCTTTATATTTCTCCAAAAAATATATATCAGGTTAACTAAGTCCATTTATAAACTAAATGCATCAATGGGTAAAATTTTTTACCGCGAATAAACCTAAAAACTTAAATCCACTTTTCAAATCAGAAATTGCGCATGTTTTTCGCGCAATTTGCGGCTTTTCTAGTAAGAGAGCGTAATTTGCCCACCTTTTAGCAAATGAACTTAAATTTATTTTAAAAAGTGCAGATATACCTAAGAGCATTCATCGATGTACCAGCAGTTCTGTAGTTATTAGAGCAATTTAAGACTTTTTACCGGAAAAAAACAAGCAAAGAAAATCATCAAGAGCTATAGAACAGAGTATCGCTTCATTAATTTACACTTAATAGTAACAACAATAAAGCTGATAGGAGAAGCATTTTAGACAGATGAAAGTTTGATAGAGAACTTTCCGAATACTGGATTCCAATCAGAAAACTCTTGATTACGAGTCATTTGCATGACACACTGACCCATCTGTCCTATACAATTATTACTTCTTCTAACTGCCAGGCAGCAACAAAATGGTTTCACTGAAGCAGATACAACACATACTAATAAATTGCTTGCCGAAGAGAATTTGATCAGACCAACTTAAATAAACACTAATACTAAAGTGAATCACAAAAACTGTTTTTTTTTGTTTTGCAAACAAACAACCATGACATAAGTTTTGTTTTTGTACAAAACTAGCAAAAAGACACATACAGGAAACAGAAAAAACATTATTGAAACTATTTGAAAAATTGTCAAATTTCGACGTAAGAATCTGGTTAAAAACTCTTAGCATTTCTAAAACAATTTATGATAGCCACTTTTCTGATAAAACTTATCCAATTTGAGAAAACTGGATCAAGAGGTAAATTTCCCATTCCGCTAGAAAATCTAACAATTAAATTCCTTTTTCGAAACGAGGAGTGCATCACGTTTTTCGTGACCTTTACAGTTTCGCTCTTCGATAGGGGAGTTTGCTTCCTTTTAACAATGGAAATGCACCGAAATTAGAAAGAAAACAAAAATCAAACCGCAAAAACTCAAATTTGAACGTGAAAAATTTTCCTAGAAAATAAAAAAAAATCATCACTACCAATATGAGTCTTCACTATGTTCATCGACCCTTAATAAGAACTATTTTTTAATCAATGTTTCTGCACAACAATATTTGCCTTTGAACCTATGCTTAACAAATTTTTTTTTTAAATTTTCACGCTAAATAATTTTTTTATTGTGTTTTCTGCGATTCGCAGAGGATCTATGAAAGGCTATCCAGCGTGTCTAAGCATAGTCCGTTTCTATTATTTCCCCTTATTTCAGACTGAGTTATTTTGTTGAGCGAAGCTTTATTTGCGACTCAAGGCCGTTTTTTTTTTGCGTCTAGAACTTTTACGTGGGACCACTATTGCAGCCGTAATCGGTCAGGCTGTGGTAGATCTGAAGCTAGAGGTCAAGTGAGAGCTCATCCTCACACAATATCATTGCCATGGCAGGGGATCGATTACACGAAAATAATGAAAATTCAGAAAAGTCATCAAGTGAAACAAGAAAGCGTTTGAGATTATCATGGCCATTCATGCTCAATATGTATGGACAGTTTGATTCAATAGAATGCGACATATAATGTCACGTGGTGCATGTGTCTACCTGATTGGGAGTGTAGTTAGCTGTGGGTGGTGTCCCTCGTAGCAGTGGAATCTCCCCTGCATGCACAACACTGTTTTCCCACCAAACACACCACAGATGAATCTGCCTAGAACATAACAAAGCGACGGAATCTAAACTTGATCTAAACATTTCTGAATAAAACACAGTATTATTTAGGAGACACATTTTTCATCACAGACAACCTCACAGTCAACTGCACTTCGTTCAAAATTACATTACAAAACATAATTTGTAAGATGAATTGAAGATTTTCAACGCTCAGCAAGGAAAAAACACCGCGAAGTTAAATTCTACATTAATGTAGGTAGACTCTAGACCAGGATCAATATCTGCTGTGAACAAGAATTTAAAAAGAAGAACTTAAGAACGCATTTTTCACGATATTAAATTCATAAGAAAAATTGATCTTAACCGAGAGCTGAAGTTACCTTTGTGTCCGACAACAGTCGATTTAGGAAAACATTTCACATCCCCATAATCCACAATAACTGCATCCTCGATATGTTCACCCAGTCCCCCCAGCCCACTGCCCAGTATGATCCCAAAAGAGGGACTCCTCCCCCCTAGTTTGGACTGGAGGTCATCTTTGATTGCACAAACTGTCTCGTAAGAGAAGAGGGGTTCACTATGAGATGCTGAAGAGGAAGATGACATCATACAAAACAATCTGCGAAAAAAATCAGGAGATTATTTTAAAGAAATGAAACAACTAATGAAAATACCATGATGGAGACGATGATGATAGGTTCAATGAGTGTGAAAACGTTCACATAGAATTACTACTGTGCTCCTGGTTAAATAAATATATATAATTTTTTTTCGCTATTTATCTGAGATCGCGCTCTTGAAACCAACGCGCTCTTATCATGAAGGATCTTTATCGCGAGACAGAGAAAAAATAATTGAAAACAGCAACAAATAGAAGCCAAAAAAAACATTACATTGCGACCAGTTGGTCAGAAAAGTCTCAACGATCTCAAGAGAAATCGAATATAATTATGTAAAAGCTATCTCCGTTCTTTGAATTTCAAGAATCTTTCTTGATTGACTTCAGAAAAAATTAACCCCTTCCAGAAAACTAAGATGAATAGATATATTTATTGCACTGAACAGTCTAATATTCGAATGTTTTTTTTTATCGGAGAGCAAAATTTACGTTCCATTTGCCAAATGAAGTAGAACTAGCGTGTAACGCACCTCCGGTACTCATAATAAACCGCATATACTGGAAAAAAGATCTTCATTCTTTGAGTGTACTCTGACAGCACCCAATTACAAGGTTCGTAATTACAAACTTAGCAAAGTTTATTATTCAAGTTTTTCATACAAATTTTGAAGAACCATAATACTTTGTGAAGTTCTTCGAAAAATTTAAAATGAACTATAAAACGTCACATCTGGGAAACTTAAAGCAATTGAGCAGTCGCATTTGGACACAATATTTGCAAGTTTTGACGGTACTCTTATAGTAACAACTACAACAATGGAAAATTCAAATTTTTAAAAACTTCACCTTAAGTTTTCTAAAAATCGTAGTTTTCGAGAACCAGAAAATTTTCACATCTCGAAAACTACCAAGATTCAACAGCCTTATTTTATGGCAATAATCGCAATCTTTGAAAGTACTCTGACAGCACACAACTACAGGGATGGGAATTTCACTTTAGTGAATTATTTTGTAATTTGAGTTTTCTGAAAAGTTCCAAGGAAATCACACAAATCGTCTTATCTCCTAAACTTCAAAGATTTGGGCATTCTTATTTGGAGTCCAATTTTACATTGTATAACCCCTGAGACTACTCTGACTGCCCTCAACTACAGGTTAGGAATTTCAATTTTTGAAAAAAAAAATAATTGAATTTTCATGAAAATATTTTGAAAAAATCACAAAAACGTCATATCTGAAAAACTGCAAGCTTTTGAGCAGTCATATTTGGAGACAAATTTCGCAACTCCTGAGAGTTACCTGACAAAACCTTACTACATAGATAGTAATTTCAAGTCTTGTGAAAGTTTTTATATCTAAGATCTCTGAAAAATTTTGAGAAAAACCTAAAAACGTCATATCTCCAAAATTACAAGTATTTGAGCATCCACATTCAGTGGCAAGATTCGCAACTTCCTGAGAGTACCCTCACAGATTCAAATAACAGGATTGAGATCTTCAACGCTTTGGAATTTTTTAACATCTAATTTGTTTTGAAAATTTCGGAGAAAATCATAAAAACGTCATAAAAAATCATAAAATCATACAAGGATTTGAGCAGTCATATTTGCAGGCAAAATTTCCAACTCGTGAGAGTACCTTGAAAAAGACTCACCATAGAGATGCGATATGTAATTTTTCTGAAAAATTTTGAAAAAAAAATCCTAAAAAAACGTCATATCTCGAAAAACGTCATAATCAGAGGCAAGATTCGCAACCCCTGAGAGTAGCTTCACAATAACCAACAACAGGAATGAGATCTTCAACTTATGAATGCACTTATTTAGTTATTCGAGCATTTTAAGACAATTTTATCCACAAAAAAATCACCTAGAGATATATGAGTCTTCACTGCGTTCACCGACTGTTTATCAAGATATTCCAAAAACTACCACTTTTATATGTTCAAAAAAACCCTTGGAACAAACAATCTGCAAAATCAAGAATATCTGGAAAAACAAAAAACATTGAGAGCCTCACCATAGAGATGCGAATATCGAATTTTGTGAAATTTTTTTATATGTAATTTTCTAAAAAATTTTGAAAGAAAAATCCTAAAAAAAACGTCAAATCTCGAAAAACGTCATAATCAGAGGCCAGATTCGCAACCCCTGAGAGTAGCTTCACAATATCCAACAACAGGAATGAGATCTTCAACTTATGAATGCACTTATTTAGTTATTCGAGCATTTTAAGACATTTTTCTCCACAAAAAAATCAGCTAGAGATATATGAGTCTTCACTGCGTTCACCGACTGTTTATCAAGATATTCCAAAAACTAACACTTTTGTATGTTCAAAAAAACTCTTGCAACAAACAGTCTGCAATATCAAGAACATCTGGAAAAACAAAAAATATTGAGAGCCTCACCATAGAGATGCGAATATCGAATTTTGTGAAATTTTTTTATATGTAATTTTTCTGAAAAATTTTGAAAAAAAAACGTCAAATCTCGAAAAACGTCATAATCAGAGGCAAGATTCGCAACCCCTGAGAGTAGCTTCACAATATCCAACAACAGAAATGAGATCTTCAACTTATGAATGCACTTATTTAGTTATTCGAGCATTTTAAGACATTTTATCCACAAAAAAATCACCTAGAGATATATGAGTCTTCACTGCGTTCACCGACTGTGTATCAAGATATTCCAAAAACTACCACTTTTATATGTTCAAAAAACCCTTGGAACAAACAATCTGCAAAATCAAGAATATCTGGAAAAACAAAAAACATTGAGAGCCTCACCATAGAGATGCGAATATCGAATTTTGTGAAATTTTTTTATATGTAATTTTTCTGAAAAATTTTGAAAAAAAAATCCTAAAAAAAAACGTCAAATCTCGAAAAACGTCATAATCAGAGGCCAGATTCGCAACCCCTGAGAGTAGCTTCACAATAACCAACAACAGGAATGAGATCTTCAACTTATGAATGCACTTATTTAGTTATTCGAGCATTTTAAGACATTTTTCTCCACAAAAAAAATCAGCTAGAGATATATGAGTCTTCACTGCGTTCACCGACTGTTTATCAAGATATTCCAAAAACTAACACTTTTATATGTTCAAAAAACTCTTGCAACAAACAGTCTGCAATATCAAGAACATCTGGAAAAACAAAAAAATATTGACACAGCCTCACCATAGAGATGGGAATATCGAATTTTGTGAAACTTTTTATATGTAATTTTTCTGAAAAACTTTGAAAAAATCTTAAAAAAACGTCACATATCAAAAAACTTCATAATCAGAGGCAAGATTCGCAACCCCTGAGAGTAGTTTCGCAGTATCCAACAACAGGAATGAGATCTTCAAGTTTTTGAAATTTTTTGAAAAAATCATTTAAAAAAACGTCATATCTCGAAATTTACAACGATTTGGAAGGGAGATTTGGAGGCAAGATTCGCAACCCCTGAGAGTACCCTGACAGCACCCAACTACAGAGTGAGAATTTCAAAAAAGGAGAAATTTTTTAAAATTTATTTTTCTAGAAGTTTTTGAAAAATCTCGAAAATTGCCTATCTCGTAAACTAAAAGGATTTGATTATTCATATATGGAAGCCAGAATCGCAACACCTGGGAAAACTCTGACAACATCCCACTTTTAGGTTGCTAATTTCAAACTTGATGAAATAAACAGTGAAATTAAACTGGAAAATCGAAAAGAAACCTTAACCATAGCAATATACGATATAGCCTAAACGTGAAAAAATTCTTTTGCTAAATATGCAAAAATAATACGTTGAAAAAGCCTATACCGGGAGAGATAGTGAAGTCCGTATTTAAATATGTAATGGATAGATGAAAATTTAAAAAATTAGGAGACGGGTAGAGACATAATCAAATTAATTATCAAAGCAGGTATACAGACAGCCTCGCAAAAAATTACTGAAAATTAATGACCATGCGGAAAACTAAATGAAAAGTTTTCTTAAGCATTGCAATATATGATATAGCTTAAACATGAAAAAATTCTTTCGTTAAAAAAGCAAAATTATTATGCTTAAACATGGGAGATAGCTGTCTCTTGCATTTAAATATAGTATAGATAGATAGATAGATAGATACATAGATAGATAGATATAGATAGATAGATAGATAGATAGATAGATGTGAAGTAACTAAGAACTCGTGAGTTCAATAGCTAAGATGTATAACTTAAGCGAAAAAATCAAGAACTCAATCCTGATATTTAAAAAAAGATTAAAACACCCGTGCTAAGTAACTTCGTTCATCAACAGATTTTTGCAGAAGCAAACAGAACTACATCGTTGGAAGGTCTGACGTCTTATTTTCATTTTAGAATAACATGCAGAAAACTTGGTACCACTTTGCGAGCAAATCTTCAAATTAAGCACTTACAGACATATTAGTTTCTGACGAAAAAATTGCTAAGTTTTCAAACGAATAAACAATGTTGAATTGTGTGTGTGTGTTTATCTGGAAGAGGATTCTGGAGAACACTAAAAAAAACATTGACCAACAAAAAATGACTGAATTTTCTTTCGGCATTTAATTTTTTAACAAAAACAAACTAAAAGATCTTCAGTCAAACATGAACATATACGTTGTTCATAATAGTTTTTCACGGTAACCATTATTGTTTAGCTGATCAATATCCAATTTCACTAATTTGGTTTTTTCGTTTGAAGACTTGCGGGAGAAACAAGACATTTTTTTTGCATGGTATTATACACCTGAACAGAAAAAGAAACGCACAATTTCGAATAGCGTGTTTCTGTTTGATTTTTCTTATTGAAATACTTACCATTTGTAATGAACAAAAAAATTCAGGTCGTATCTTTTTTCAAACTTCAGTAAACAATTCTTACAACTTGGCTCTTGAAGCTTTACACTTCAAAGTAGCACAAAGTCAAATTAATTCCGAAGGCTGATTAATTCAGTGTAGCAAATTCCAGAAAACGGTGCATAGACATTTGTGTCCTAGACAAAACAGTCCGAAATTAGAAAATTGTACCAGACATTTATAGGCCAGACAAAATTGTCCATAACTGTTTAGCGAAATTGATTTCTTTTTCGTTTTCAAAAAAGTTTGATGTTGCTGCTGCACCTTTAAGGAATCTTAGAAACTTACTTGGGTCTTAGGATTTGTCTTCTGACGAGTTTCAAAAGCAGTAGAAACGTAACGTCAGTTGCTGAGTGGAAAGCGGTACTTAGTAGCATTCAAACAAGCTCGGGGAGATCTAGATCTAGTTTAGAGTTGTTTGTATTTCCAGTAGACTGAATTGGACGTCAGACGCTTCGGCACAAAAGGAAATAGCAGTATTGAGCTTGTACATTTTCGGATAAAAAGTAAACGCATTTTTGACCGCTATTTCGAAATCAATGGTTGCTCGTTTGGGAAATCTATGCCGAAGCAGCTCAAAAGACGAATATCGATTTCTTTTTCTAGTCTGGAAGCAATGCATACACAATAGGAATCAGAACTCCCTCGACACATGCGTATATGGTATATATCTGAAGGAACTCTCTCGGGGTCGTAAAAAAGGTGACATGGCAGAATCAGTCATCAGTCCCACTACGAAGATTGAGTCCTATTAGAGCGGTGAAAACCATTATTTGCTTCGTATCATTAAGATCCGAGTCAAAATGAAGACTTACCAAATTTGAGAGCTTGACAAATTAATCCGGTCAATAACTAGTACGGCAATTGCCCGGACAATTTTGTCTGAAAAGCATATGTCTTGGACAATATTTGCATTTTGGACACTTTGTTCCGGGACATAGATGTCTGGGACACAAATTTCCAGACACGCCCTAAAAGATTAAGATCATTAATCTAGAGCTTTATAATTTCAGAGCATGTTAATTATCTTGAACCTGTTGCCGATTTTAGTTACACACATCTGCATTCTAGACTTACTTCGACTAAGTAATTCTCTTTAATGGAAGTTCTTTCAACAAAATGATGCTTAGGTTACCAACAATTTTGAATGACTGGTGGATTAATCGCACCAAGTGTGCATCAAAAAACTGCTGAACCTGTTAAGTGCTTACAAAAAACCTTCAAGAGATTATATAAAACGAGTTTGACCATTTGTCAGGCAATCTTAAAGCAGCTGCTGAGGGCACCAAGCAGCTTTTTATAATTTCTGTTTTATTTTTGTAAATTTTTCAAAATTCCCGAAGTTTCTTTACTCATTACTATCCTGAGAAAAAGAAATCCCTCATACACAGTGATAACAACGGTTCAACATATCAGTCTTATTTGCCTGTGAATTGTTCAAATTAGATTATAGACTACAATCTAATTTGAAAAACTCAGAGACAAAGATGAATTAAAACTTTCAGGCGAATGAGTTTTTTGCTTTTATGTTTTTACTTGAAAAACGATAGACAAACTACTCTCCGCGATAACTTTTGATAACACTGTGTTAGTTGCTTTTTTTTCTAAATCATACACAAAAACTACACCCTATGGTGCACTCGTGTTTTTGTCTTAAAAAACGCTTAAATAACAATCGTATATTTCAAATCATAATTTCTACAATGAATAGCCACATTGTATAATCATTAGGCATTTGCAAAAAAAATGCGGCAGCTCGCCAGATGAATGTTTGTAAGAGCTCGATTTATTTTTAACATCGCTTTTTTGAACAAAGTTCCAAGTTTTTTCTAAAAGCCTTTGTCATATCATTTGTATTATCACAGTAATGACTAGCTTTAGGATAGCGCAAAGGATAGCGGAATAAAACTTGAAACTTGTTAATACACTCTATTAAAGATTACAAAAAAATAATTACCAAAACCCCAGATGTTATCTCACTGCAACACCATTTGGAGCTTTTTGAGCGTCATAAAACTAAACCATTGCTTATATGGGAGAAAGAGACAAAGGAAAAAAACTGTGTTAAAAACAAACCAAAACGTAATATTTTTAACGCATAATCGAAGCGTTTAAATTACTTTTATGCAGCATAAACAATTAATTTTTATGCAGCATCCATTAAATCTATTTGGGCTCTACTTATAGTTTTCAAATAACAAATGAAGTAATGATAACAAAGCTTTAAAAAAATCAAAATTAGAAAACCAAAGTTTTACAAAATAAATTTGAACTTCCTTGACTGCAAAGTTATCAAAAATAATAAAGTAATTATAATATTCCATTCATTGATTATTTATAGCCATTCATTGATAGCTTAACCAAAAACGAAACATCTTTGAACATACCACAGTCAATGAACGGAAGCATACGAAAAAAAACTGTCTAGAAAAAATTAATTTAATTTGAGAAAACTGGTTTAATGGGCAATTTTTTAATCCACGAGAAATCCCATTAGCTTTCAAATCATTTCGTTTACAATTTTTCGCGCCATCTCCGTTATTAAAGGCCGCAAATTGCCTAAGTTTTAGCAGATGAATTTGAATTGTACTCAAAAAGTGCATACTACCTAAATGCATTCATAAATGCAATTGTATGAATGCACTTATTTAGTTATTCGAGCATTTTAAGACATTTTTCTCCACAAAAAAGTCACATAGAGATATGAGTCTTCACTGCGTTCACCGACTGTTTATCAAGATATTCCAAAAACTACCACTTTTATATGTTCAAAAAAACCCTTGGAACAAACAATCTGCAATATCAAGAATATCTTGAAAAACAAAAAACATTCAATTCCGAGTACTTATAAATCCTCGACAAGAAAGTACTCGGTAAAAAATAGCAACGAAAAAAAAAATTACGGAATGAATGAAATCAATCTAAAATATATACAATAACAAAAATTGTTTTTGGAAAATTAAAAATCATAAAACAACCACTCTTGAATCTCATTCGGTATTAGCATACTGTTATTTATGAAAAACGTTCAAAAAAACATTTAATGACTCCTGATAGTTGGCAGAGACATTTCAGAGACAACGCATTTATCACAAGGCAACAGCATTGCATTTCTCAAACATAGCCCTTAAACCGTTGGAAAGTGTCAATGCACCCAGGCAAACCAGAAATTTATTTTGCCTTAAGGCTCTTTGAATTTCAAGAACAATTAATGATTGACACTTTTTGGATAAAACTAACGCAAACTGAGACAACTGAGTCGTTGGATAAAGTTTTTTTATTCCGCTGGGAAATCTTTAAAATCAAATTTATTTTCGAAACAAGAACGTTCACATTTTTCCCCATTTCCATTTTCGTAATTGGGAAACGCTGTTTTCCCAACTTTACTAAATTAACTTGAGTTGAACATGAAAAGAAACCAAAAGTCAAACTGCAGAAGATGAAAGTTGGAGTGATTTGAACCTACAAGAAATGAAAACAAAATTAGCACGACCTATCTTAATGTCTTCACAGAATTCATTTAATGAAAATTGACAATCGAACTAACTGAGCCATTGTAAACATATTTGGTCTGCATAATCAACCCTTTAAAACAACTAAATACATCCTTAAATTAATGCTCGTGCGAGGTGGAGAAAAAGGGAAAAGAGCCAAAATTCTTAAGTGTTTTCGTATTTACTGTGACATAAAAATAACATTAGCTTCGAGAAAATCGAGCTTCATTTTTTGCTCTAATTTAACTGTCATTTCGGATCTGAGGAAAACCATAGCGAGAAGAGTTGGTAATGCACAAAAAACTAGTATTGTTGGTTCACCCACAAAAATATTACCTAAATAAGTCACTTCGTGCATCAACAAACAATTTCATTCAAAAATTTCTAGAGTTAGTTTCAGAGATCCAACTTTATGCACGAAAACAGCGTGATTAAATTGTGCTCAAAACAATTCAATTAGCATTTAACCAAAAAATAATTAACAATTTACTCACTTGCAACATGAAATAATTTTAAAACTTATTCAGCAACTTTGTTCGCCAATTGTAAAATAAAATTCATTTATGTTTTCAGATTTGCGCAACTTATAAGCACTATCAGATCTGATTATTTAAATAGTTAATTCGATCAATTTGCTACTGGTGCTGTTAGTAGGATTGTATGTCAGACCTATACAGAGAACTTAATTTCTGGTTATTTTTTTTTTAGTAAACGTCGACTGAATCAGATAAAAAGCTGCCGGAACAAGAGGTACAATTTACAAAAAAATAACGTGGTAAAAAAGACGTTAAAAATTTAGGAGCAAGTCAGCATTTCAACTTTTGTATAATTTTGTCTGAAAACTGAATTTAAAGAGACCAACTTTTTTGGAATCGGAATCACGATCAATATGGCTTTAACAAAATACCACACTCGACTCTAAATGAGCTTTCTTCGGGGGTAGATGAGCTCGATAGAAGTTTGCCTGCCTTTTAAGAAGCGAAATGAACTGAACGTATAACGAAATCAGAAATGAAATCCCGCGAAAAGTCAAATTGCCCTTCAAAAAAAATCACGTCCTTTATAACTGTATTGACTGCGTTCATTAAAATTTGAAAAATACAGAAAAAAATCAACCAAAATAATTATACGTTTGTCTTAAATAAAAGTCAATTCGATAAAGAGCTGTCGCGAAACACAATAGCCTGAATTAAATATGCATTAAGACAAAATTTGTTGAGAGGTAAGTATGCAGACGGAATTTGGTTAGACGCCCGTTGACCCAGCAAAAAAATTGTTCGAAAAAAGTCGAAGCTATCCTGATTTTTGAAACTACCCCGAGTCTAACAAGAATCTACCTCTGCCTTTCAAACGACATAATAGGAGGCAAATAAATTGATGTAATTCGACACTATATAAACCGAAAAAAAAACATTAGATGCAAAAAAAACATGAAGCTGAAATTATTTAGTATCTTAAGCTGCACAAAAAAGTTTTCAATGTTTTAAATAGCTTACTTATCGAGAAAAAAGCATTCTGGGAAGCCTGAGACAACTAAATAAGCAGACACACGATAGTCCGAAAATGAATATTTCAAAAAACAGAAAACATATTGATATACCGAGAACTAAGACGCCAAATTACTTATAACAAGCGCGGGCCAAAAAATGACAGTTATCTATTTCATATTTTTCTTCAATTAAGAAAACGTTAAGAAGGTTTAAAATGTAAAATGTTTTTACAATGCTTAAAATTAACTCAAAAAGTTGATATACTATTCAGAACGATAAAAAAAAGTCTACGAGAAAACATTGACTAAATTTGACGTTTTATAACAATAAAATCTCAAAATTGTGAGCAAAACTCCTATTTCTTTAAAGTAGTTACTGATATGATAGCAGATAACGCTTTTTAATCAAGGATAAAGGCTTACAAAGGAAAAACAAAATTCACAAATAGTTTGGTTTGCTCCTCACAAGAATATCTGAATCATGAAATATGGTTAAATTTTCTAGTGCGTTCTTTCATGATATTTTTGTTCTTTTGATCAGCAAGAAATATAGGCTAGACAGCAAATGACAAAAAATCTAGCCGACTGGCAGAAAAAAGAGATGTCCGTAAAGATTTTTGAATTTCACGAACATATTATGATTGGTACTTCTTTTTCGATAAAATAAACCAGATTGAGGAGTTTGCCAGGTACGGGTATGGGCGGTACAGGTAGCTGAACACATGTAGGAGAATGCAGATGGTGCATTAGTAATTTTACCATTTCTAAATTCTTAAATTGACCATTCTGTGAAAAAAGTTATTTAAGGGAAAATGTCTAGTACCCGATTGCAAAATCCTTGCTGATCAGAAGAACAAAAATATCACAAAAGAACGCACTAGAAAATTCAACCATATTTCATGATTCAGATACTCTTGTGAGGAGCAAACCAGACTATTTGTGAATTTTGATGTTCCTTATACGACTCAGCAACTCGATTGAAATAGATTGGAGAAGAAATTTTGAATTATTCTGCAAGAATATATAGGGAACGACAATATTGGTTCATATTGGAACAAAAACTATTTATTAGTTGTCATAATCCAAGATTACATAAAATCAAACATCAGCGTCGACAAAATATATTCAATTGATGTTCACAGAGCCAGATAAAAATTGGTAAACTAAAATATAAAGGAAAAGTAGAGAGGTTTGCATTCTATTATTTGACAATATAAAAATAGAAGGAAAAAATAGATCTTCCAAATTTGATTAATCTATGTATCAATCATTAAATAGTAACTAAAAACTCAAAATGATAACGAAACACACATACTGCGTTTTTCATCGGCATAAATATTTGTTCTGGGAATGATATTTTTTGGAAGGCAATTCAATTATACAAAATCTTGCTTTCAGGGATCTTGAATACGTTTTTAAAACGCCTGAAAGAAATGAGGTCAAATCAAGATTATTGCGGGCACATAATTGGGTATGTTTGAAGTTGATAAACGTATTTTAGCGCCTTTTCTATTTTTTGAAACAAAGCATCAAATAGCTTGATTCATTTAATGAAGCTTCATATTATAAAGCATTTTCAACATGCGCAAGAATAACTTAACACACAAAATCAACTTTTGAAAGTGAAATCAAAGGGCTGTTTAGATCACCACATCATTTGATTTGCCTGAGTGCATTTGCAGATTGATGCTTCCAACAAATGCTTGATAATTTCCTTCAATTGAATTATTCGATCTTCTCGCATTTTTGGGATCGGGCGAACTCTGAGTTCCATAAAATATCCCATTTTTACTTGAATCAACATCTGAATCAAAATTTGAATTATGTCTTGTCGAGTTGTCACAAATTCCGTTTTGCCTTGAAATATTTCTATTCCATACGTTGTTCACGTTATTTGGCCTCGAATTAGATTCAGGTAAATTTGCTTGGCTGTTTTTCCATCCCTGATTTGGATATCGCATATCAACTGCAGTGTTGAAATTGCCACCATATGGATCTTCTTTCGAAGGCGACTCACTGTTTAGCTCACTGCTTGCATTTGAAATCCTCTCCTCATTGCTGAGCATTGAAGTATTTTGCTGCTGGTGTTTCAAATTGACTACATTTATTCTTCTATGATCAGTTTCGTAATTTATGACATCGTCTTTGGTTCCGTATGTCACTGGACTACCCGAACGTCTGATAATGTGCAGGGGCTTTCTGTTTGTTGATCGGGTAATTTGAGCTTTTTTAATCGGGCTTCCTAAATAGCAAAACTGATTATTGCTTCCATTAATTCCCCAAGCATGAAAAATTTCCCATTTCAAAAATCTCTAAAGCAAAGTGCATAAATACATTCCCATAAGTATATCTTGCAAAAAAACGCGCTTTTGACTACAATTGAAGATTTTGTTAAAAATGAAATCAAAATGGAATTCAGAATCTCTTAAATAAACCGAGGCAAAGCGCAATTCTCACAAAACAATCTCGAAAACCATATATATATATGGAACTAGATTTCCCCAAAAGTATGAAGACCAAAATGATAGTTCCAGATAAGACATTTGCTGCTACAATAGTTGTAATTACTTCAAACAATAAGCGAACGAGATAGTTACCTTTGTAATCTATTCTGGGATGACTGGGAAGTGTTGCATAACTTCCGGCGTAGAGTGCGTTGTCTCTGGAAAAACTCACACCCACACTGGACCTAAACATGTCCATCAATATCAGGTGGAATTTCTCTTAATTCTTAAATAAAACGCATGATGTCACCCAAATAATGATCCTCAATATTCCAAAAACAATTCTAAATATTTGTTTATTAAAGCTCACAGAACACGTTTTTAAAACTGACGTATCGAGTACTCAGCTGCAGTTTGATTTCAATTGATACGCAGTAAATTGGTGCCAAAATGATGAAAATTAAATGAGGCTGAATAATTAACTGAATAATTTTTATCTGGTGTGAGTTCGTGAAGTAATTTTGAATATGACCTGGTGCATTATGATTATTAAACTCGGTTTAATTCAGCTACTGATGCTTTGCTGCCTTCTGAATTATGATTGGCCGCAATTAGTATTCCAATTGAGCATATTTCAGTTCAACCTACCATACTTGTACTGCTCTTTGGCAATCAATTTGTGGACTAATTGACCAGTCTGTTTTGTGAGATTATCTTCGCTTTCGACATGGTCAGAACAGAAGCGCGCTGAATGACCAGAATTGCTAAATAGTGTTAGACATCTACCTTCTCTTTATGCCTTATTCATGCTATAATTTTGCCCTATAATAATAGCTAAAAAACTGCCTTGCCCGAACCAGAAAAGTTGCAAGCAAAAAATTGTAGGGTAAGTTCTTAATCTAAAGTACTTTAATATTTCAGCTTAGCGGTTTCAGAATCTATTCATCTAACCAGTTTTCGTGAATCGAAATATCAATCAAAATTTTTTAAAAAAAATTTTAACTACCGGGGTTTCAGTTAACATAGCTCAGAAAAGCAATATTTTGAGCCACACCAATAGTTCCCCACAATTCTTTAACTCACGTCTGAACGCCATTCTGCTGTTGTGGTGACGACGTTCTAAACTGCGCATTCGGGTCAAAATTAAACGACACATTACTATCATCTCTTTCGTGTGTTGACGCAGATCTTGAAAAACTCATTTGTTCACTGTGTAAACTCAGCCTTTGTTTCGAAATCTCCGAAGAATTAGGGAACTGCTTGCGATCATTATTTGCATGATTTCCGGTTGCAGTTGTGAAAACATTTCTTTGATTATTTGCGCGCATATTCATAAAATTCCCGTAGTGTTCTTCAAATTCATGGCTTGAATGTCTTTTTTGTTCGTCTGAAGGCGAAGTTGAGGGCATTCGTAAATTGACCTGTTGTATATTCTGATGACGAGGTGGTTGTTGTTGATATTGTTTTGGGCTCCTGTTCAGACTGTTCGTGTTGAGGTGTTGACTAGCGTCTCCATGGCTAAAACAGATCAAATTATGGACCGAAATTTTACTACACAATTTTGAGCTAAAAAAAACGTCTAGTTGATACCAAGTGAGATGTTTTTTATCAGCTATTTCAATTTTCGCATTTTTAAAAATCATAATAATAAAAATTTTACAGCCAAAAGCGAAAGCAAGATCATTTTGAAACTCAGGGGCAGAGTAGTATAGACAGGGGCGGATTGGTGGGGGGGGGTAATATTTACTATTACTAATTTTGAGGGGAAAGCGCAGGAAATTTTCCAAAAAGTGCCAAAAAACGCCTTTTTGGACTGTTTTTTTTTCAAAGTTTTTCCTGCGGCGCTAAAAGTATGGCCAAAACAATGTCATTCTAGTGCTTTAAGAGAGCTCAGAAAATCAATTTGGCTGACCTAAAAAAAGTTCGACAAAACAATTAAAAGTTTTTTGAAAATCCGCCCACTCGAGAAAATCCTAGATCGCCCCTGAGTATAGATATAAGTGCTAGGGAAAAGCTTCAGCTACTTTAGATCATTTGTTAGACAGATGATATTCAAAAGATTCCGATCGATTCCTCTTTTTTAGAAACCCAATGACAAGAACAGATCAGTATATCCAGTATGTAATCTGAAATTCTACAGAGAAAGGCAGTTTCTGTGCAATATCACTGTATGTATGTTTGATTGCAATGTACCATCTACAAGTGGGTGCAGTTTAATAAGATAAATTAAAAAGGAAAGCAGAACATTAAAATAGTTGGGATAGACAGAAGA
Organism: Symsagittifera roscoffensis; assembly: GCF_963678635.1. Lineage (NCBI taxonomy): Eukaryota > Metazoa > Xenacoelomorpha > Acoela > Convolutidae > Symsagittifera > Symsagittifera roscoffensis. The sequence continues at coordinate 47,321,230 of NC_087071.1, read as the reverse complement.
GAAAGCGAATAGAATAAAAACAGAACAGACCTCAATGGACGCCACTCTGCTGAAGAAACAAACACAACAAACACTCAGTCAGATTGAAAGACACTTTACCAAGGAGAAAATGAAAAGATTTAAGAAAAAAGCATAGCGTATGAGAACCTGAAAGAAATTCTCAAAATAAGAGTAGAATGTGTGTTCAAGATGATAAAAAATTTCGAAAACACGCGTAGTAGAATAATGCCAATCTTTCTCAACAACAACTCTAAGGAAAATCGCCAAAATTACCCACCTAGCCACAGCTGAACTCAAGTTATGATGGGCATAAAACTGATGCCGTGGCTGCTGAAGCTGGCCATTATTGTTCTGATACTGAACTCCCGCCGCGCCATTTACCCCATAGCTTTGGGTCATCCCCACTTGCTGGCTGTTCTGGGAGGTGCTGCTGGTATTAGATTGGGTACTGAATCTGTGGGGGGCTGTGATGGGGGGCATTGCACTTTGGGGGCGGAGGGGGGCACTGGTCGATCGGTTTCCATTGGCGTTGGCTGCACTGCTTAGAAGAGAAGATTTATCCTTGTCCTGTTTCTTGTGGTTTCTAAAAAACAAACTAGACATTTAGAAAGTCACAACTAAGCCACATATAACTATCGAAGTGGCAAAGGAAAAAGTTCTTGTGGCTACATTTCTAAACACTGAGTAATTGAATTCCGATGTCGGAGATGAAGAAAGGTCAGATAACATGGAAACACGTGAATCTGAGGGCTTCATAGTCCTTTCAAAACAATTGCACTATTTTAGATCCCAGGGAATATTTAATTCCGAAATCCATTTTTCAAAGCAGAAACTCTGGCATATTTGAGGCCAGCTAACTTTCCCAGGAAAGTCTTATATATTTTTATTCTAGGTGTATTGGTTTCATGTGAACAGAAGTGATACATAAATATGGAAAGATAAGCTCAGTTTTGAAGCACAGGAAGGATTGTGAAGCAGAGAAAGAAAAAAGACGAAAGGACGGAATGAGAGCACAAAAAAGATTGTATCGAACTCATTTGATGCAGATTATTATCCATATACTCCTCGAATCATTCATTCCTCTACATTTGCTTAGTAATGAATCCGTGAGTAGTAACATATGAGGGGGTTTGGGAGGGGTTATAAACTCCCATTCTAGGAATTGGGGCGGTCTTTTTCAGATAATGTCTAAAACTGTGTTTTTCTCAACTTTACAAAAAAAAATTGCCTGCATTTTGAAATGATATAGCTATCCCTGCCGATGAGCATGATCTCAAAATAGAAATGAATATATACAATATCAACTGGGTATGAAGCAATATATAGATTAAATATAAGATCAAGCACAGTTTTCCCACCCCATATTTCGAAAACCAGGATTGTCAATCTGCCATGCGTATAACTGGTCAACTACAATTATAAGCTAATCATTTCTTGCTCATAAGCTGCTTATAATTTCTGCTACAACCCAATCATGACACGCATTTACTTATTTAGTACCTACCGTGGGGCGGCAACAGGCGGTGGTCTCGAGGGTCTATTGGGTGACCTGTACCTATGACCCCTGTCATGGTCTCTATTATGACCTTGACCATGAGATACTTGAGGTGACATAGTCAAGGCTAGCACTTCGTCTCTAGAGACACTTCTGTGCTCCTTGTAGGGCGGGGGAGAGGAGCTAATAACCAGAGGAAGTTAGTCAAGATACAATACTATTACAATACGCGGTTAATCAATAGCCAACAGAAAGCTGGAAAGTGTCAAAGAGGAAACTGAAAAAAAATTATGACTTAACCACAGACGTTACTGATAGACAAGGCAGCTGCCCATGTCACTTCATGATGAATCTAACGTCGCCCAATAGTCGATAATTGTTGTTCGACTGTTGAAAAACAATATTTTTGAACTAAGAGTCGATCAAAAAGATAAGAAAACTAATCAGTTCGAGTAGAAAAATTTATTGAGAGTTAATATCTCAGTTTCAGCTCAGAAGACAATCGCAAATTGCAAGTGTGAACACTATTCTAATGCAAACTAACCTGAATAGGTTTCGGAAGATGCCAGTTGCACTTTTGCTGTTCTTCATCTTGTTCTGCTCCTTCGAGGTCATTGTTGGATCCCCGAATGTCCTCGCCAGGTCAGTATTTAATATATCAGCGCCATCTCCTGAACCAGATTCAGTAATTAACATGTTAACTTAGGTTCTGAATTTCACTGAATTTTAAGATTCTATATCATAATAATAATAAATTCCGGAAACAACAAATAGACAACTTTTTCTGCGCAAAAATAACCCCTTTTAGCTAACCGTGAAGTAATTCTAAAACTTAGCCAACAGAGGGTTGGGACACTGTATAACAACAAGGAACCCGAAAAACAACTTTTTTTTTTCAACTATCAAATTTCGAAGAAACAAATATCAGCTTAAAGCTCTTTGAATTTCAAGGACAATTTATTCTCTACACTTTTTCGATACAACAAACTAAATTTGAGATAGCTGGAGTTTCAGGAAAAGTTTTTAATCCGCTGGGAAATCTAAGAATTAAATTCCACTTTTGAAACTATAAATCGATCACGTTTTTTTTCGCGCCAATTTGGCTTTCAAAATTGGAGAGTGCACTTAACTAACTTCCAGCAAATGAACTTGAACGTTTGTTATTAGAGCAATTTAAGACTTTTCCTGAAAAAAAAGAGACTTATGTAAGAGTCTGAGCTATGTTCAACGACTCTTAATAATTTTCTTGAACAATTTTAACTTCTACTTTATTTTTTTAAATGACAATCACTGTATGGATGTAAATCTGTAATTATTAGAGAAGTTAAAGACTTTTTGCAGCAAAAAAGAACAAATGAAAAAAATCACTTCGTTGTTTTACACTTTCAGCAAGATGACAATATTTATAGAGATTATTCATTGAACTTTAAATATCAAACTTTCACAGGGGCGGATCTAGGATTTTCTAGATTGGGGGCCCAATTTTAAAAAAAGTCCAAAAATTTGTTGACCTTTTTTTAGGTCGACCAAATTGATTTTCTGAGCTCTCCCAAATCATTATAAAGACCCCATTTTAACCAAATTTTCTGCGCCGCATGCAAGTTTTTGAGAAAAAAAAACAGGCCAAAATTACAGTCCACCTCCTTCTAAAACCGCTGGTGATTTTTTATAGATGAATCGGAGAGATTTACACAGAGGCAAAGCTACGCTTCGCAAAAACTTGCGAGAGCACGACCCAAAAGCAGCTCTATCAAGTGAAAGAAGAAAAAGTAGAAATAGGCCTCGAATTAGCAAAAACTCGGCTACGTGTCGGATTCGAATCTTCGACCTAGCATATTTGAATCTCACGCACTGACTACTCAGCCGCGGATGCTCCAAAAACTGGCCGCCCATAACGCTTCTACGTGTGCTAATAAATTGCCAATTCGATGCAGCAAAAGTAGCATCAAATACAAACTTTGGATGTAATAAATTGGAAAGGATAAAGCCAAATTATGTATAAATTATGCATTTCAAAAAATTGCGCAATACATTGAATTGGAAAACTTCTGAAATTGAGCTTGTTATCATTGGAACGCTGTTTGAAACCAATAACTTTTTTTCGGTTCATTTGATGAATTAAAAATGCATAAACTTTTAGTTAATCAAATGTTGTCAAAGCACCTATGCCATAATACTGCTACCGCATCCTACCGATTCAAAAGTGCCACCAAAAGTAACACTTTTATTTGCAACTTAGCTTGGGAAAAAAGATAGTTCGTACTAATACAGTTTGCTTCGCAAGTGTAATAGGCGAGAGAAAGTCAAAAACTCACCGGCTGTTCTATTCAAAGCCCCTACAAATCCCATCTGTTGTTGTGTCTGTCCTTGAACACCCGTCACCGTCAACTCACCCCCACTGCCTATTGACCCCGCCGGTGGGTTCAGTCTGCGCATCGGAACAGGAGGGGGGATATTGGACACCATCATTCCGTTGTAGTAATCTGAGGACCCACTGCTAGGTCGTCTCATCAGTTGTTGTTGTTGTTGTTGTTGACTATTGCTGTTGTGCACTTCATTAGCATTGGCGTAATACTGTTGTTGCATATTCTGAGGCTCTTGTTGATGTTGGTTATGTTGCTGTAATCGAGGATTCCCAGTACTGACAACTGAAGATCCATTACCCATTGTGTTTAGTTTAGTTGGGTTTCTGTAGTAGTTGTCATGTTGGTAGTGATTCTGCTGTACTAATCCCCCAATGCTTTCTAAAGAGGCCGATTTCATTTTGGATAGCTGGCCAGGCGCTGGGTGGTTCTTGGTTGATGCCTTGTAGGCTGCTGGAAAAAAAAATCAAAAAATGGATTTTATTTCATCGAAAGTGCCTTTGGTAGACGCCGATTACACAACAACTTAAGAACGGTCATTGACAAGTCAAAACAAAGTTGCTTCTTTTCCTTTTAACTTTGCTGGGCGAAAACAGAATAGAATTGAATAAACTAAACCGTTCAAAGGCAAGAGATCTATCTTTATCAAAAAACAGCATTCAAACAGATTACCCAAAATTCCGATGACGCCCTGAAACACTCATAGAACAACCTCTTAAGCTCACACCACTTCTTAAGAAAAGGTCAGAAAAATGAAGCTAACGCCGATAGAAATCAAAACTTCTCAGATGAACAAACATAAAAGGAAAAGCTAAGTGCAGAACACAAAAACTAAGATGAGTTTTACAGTCTTCCCAGTAAGTTCAACTGTATCCTAATTTATATCAACGATTCAAAGTTTCGAAACAAACTGTTTATCTCTTTGCAGAAAATGCTGTGATGTTTTTCATTAAATTCCTTCTGTCATATTTTCTAACTGATAAGAGCCACTGGGTACTTTTTGAACTTAGCTGTCAACATCAGTCAAACTTAGCTGTCAACAACTTAGCTGTCAACATAAGTCAAAAATATCGCAACCGATGCAAATGATTATATTAACAAACGTGCAATATAATAGTCGCTTTTGGAGCCCGATCGAAACCTACTGTAGTATCTGATGCGATTGTGATTCCTGTAGAACTCCTGCCTCCATTTAGCATCACTCTCTGCACCTTTACTATCTTTCCCAGCACCCTTCGAAGAGGAGTTATAAGCAGTATGATCTCTCTCGTTAGTACTACCAGGCCACTTCGGATTAGTGGACCTTTTTCTATTCATGGTCATGCTAGTGCCACTAGTTATGTTGTTATAATTGCTCTCTTCATTGGGTAAAAAGAGAGGATTTGTGGATGTTAGGATGTCGTACGAGTTAGAGCGAGACAGTCTGCTCTTAGGAACTGCCAGGGATCCGAGGGCAGCTTGTAAGACATTTGTTAATTTATACACATATTCTCTCGGCTTCGTTCAATTAACGGCAGATTTTTACATACACTTATACAACTAGGTTTCATATCATACTGTCAAAAATCTTGTGGCTTACTCAAATCCTGAGTTTCAGATTCAAAACACAGAATCACAACTAAGTCCTACGTTTACAGTTTTTCTAAAATGTTCTCCTCAATTTCTATTATGATGCTGCAAAGTCACACCAATAAAAGTGTCAACTCACCATCCTTGAGTGGTTTGATTCTCTCCCTGTAGAATGCCAGTTCATTCGCATCCCTCGTCTTCCCCCCTCCCCCCGTCCTCTTCTCACTTAGACTCCGTCTGTGGGCAGAGTCCCTCGAGAACCCTCCTCCGCCTCTTCCTGTCACTTCATTCATGACTTCAGCTTCGTCTCCGGTACGAGGAGTGTTTGTGTGGTCACTTAGACTCAAGTTCGGATCTTGCTGGCTGAAATGACCAATCGAAATAAAAACCATAATGATCGAAATGAGTTGAAAGCTGCTCTAAAAAATCAGTCAAAAATTCAATAGTAGTGATTTAAGTTATCAGCTAATAAAAAATCATATTCAGACTGCATCAAATCTGCAGTTCTTAAGAAAACAGACTCAAATGTACAAAAGAATCTCATTTTGAAACAAATTTTTGAATCTACCGGAAAATGTATCAACTTACTTGTTTTCGGCCCAAAGTGAATTCGGTCTATCCATTTCATCTGATGTACTCTCCAGTCTCATCACTGTGATGCGCAACTAGAACACACCATACTAGTACTATTACTTAGGGTTTTTTAATCGAATCAACTGGACTAAAAGCTCAGATACATTAAGGTAATCTTATGACTGATGCTTATTCTGAAAAATTTTTGTGCAATTTGCCGAGTTGCGAGAGAAAATTAACTAACGCTTGCTTGTCCACTCTTGCCATGTTGTAGGAGTGCATTCTTTAGCACATCTATGGCCTCCCTGTTGTCCATACATTCCAACGACTGTCCATTCACACTTAACAGCTGGTCATGCACCTTCAGTCGCCCATCCTGCAATCAAACATCAAACGCTACTTCAGAATTTCGCAAAAATCAAGACAAAGACCAGGTATTCAATTTCATCATACTTTCTTTCAATTATACCATGATCCTTTAATTTGATCATTTTTCATTTTGGTTGAAATACTTAAGTAGTTGAAACTTTTAACCCGATTGAAAACATTTCATTTAAGCCAAAATGCCACTCATTTTTATGCCGAGAGCTATTCAATGAGAAAAATTAAAGCAATTGATTCCATTTATCTGGAGCTGAAAACGACTTTTTCAAGTTACCACATATCAGTGATAGAATTGTGTTTTTATGAACTTAGTGGGCTGAAATAGCCTCACCTTCCACGCCGCTCCCCCATTGATGACATTCTTGACAAACACGCCAGTGTCACTGGACACCCCGCTGGTCAGATCCTTCTGCGCCCTCCCCTTCACACTTATTCCCAAGCCAGCACTTCCTGTGTCGTTCAGTGCTATTATGAAGCTGAGCCTTGTTCTGCTTATTGTTGGGTCGTCTGTCACAGCTGAGTCGGTGAAGTGGTGCTGAGGTAGCAGGTTCGAATCCCGATGAGACTCCGATTCAGACTAGAACAATGGAATGACGAATCAACCCAAAGTGAAGTTATATTTGATGACTTATGAACCCCATCCTTATTCTAAAAACTAAAATTAATCAGAATTAATTTCTTTTTAAATAAAAACAGATCAAAATGCCACAAAATTTTAAACAGAAAATGATCCCAGAACCAGTGTAATTTATTAATACTCTTGGTGTAATTTATAAACCTTGTTGGTGTAATTTATAAACAGTGTAAAATCAAACCGCTTCTCAGTTTCAGTCAAACTGGTGGCTTTTTCAATAAACCCATTGAATAATACATGCACCACAGCCTCTCAGTTTGCACTGAATTATTTCATGAGTCATCAAAAAAATGTGAACGTGATTGAAAAAAATATATTATGGTGAATTAAATTGGAGGATATGATTGAGTTCTTCTAACAATGAACCCACCCGTCTGTAATTAAGAGGCAACCTTCGGCTAGGTTTAGCCTCCTCCTTCTTCAACCGCCTCTGAAACCCTTACACACTTCAGTTGAAACATTTCGGAACACTTCAAGTCGCAATAGCTTACAATTTATCGCATTCTAAACTGCTCGGCATTTTTACCTTATGCGAGGTGACGGGATTTTGATCGATAATTGGACTGGGTTTGAATCGTTTGACAAGGAAAATCAATTGAGCAAACAAGAACAGCAGGAAAGCAAAGCGTGTTAAATGTCATTAGATACCGTAACCAAGAAAAATGAAAAATATCTACACCCTTACAAGAACATATGCACCCAACTCGGCATTCGTTATATGCAATGAAACATAACTTAAGCATTATTTAAGCAAACCTTGTCTTCGCAACAACTACTGTTACTCTCTGAGCTTTCCCAGTTTGGAAGGGAGTCAAGCAAAGCGTGGAAGGCCCTTGTGAGTATGAAAGAGCTTTCGCTGTTGCAATCCTATAAGTTTCGTTTATTCGTATGACCATTCGCAGAACACAATTGAAAACGCGTATAATTATAATCCAGTTCGTATTATTTCCACAATATCTAGAGTTAATCTGCTAAGTGAAGCTTTTTCAGCGACTCTATGTCATTTTGCATGTCCAGAAGTTTCACGTGGTCCCCTAATTGTATCGTATGGCTACATAGAAGTTTCATCTCCCTCTTACCATTTGTCTGGGCATGTCTTCTATCTCCTGTCTGGACACTAGAATGTGTGCAGTGTGTCCCTGAGGGATGCTTCTGAGGAAGGAGACCACTTCACTCTGACTCATGCCAGTGAGCACTGTGCCATTCACCTCCAGCATCCGATCTCCCTCCACCAGACGACCTACACACAACACAGTTAACACCATGTACTACACAACACAACAGAAGACAACATAGAACACAGAGGAGGGAACTTGCTGCACATAAAAGCTACAAACAAAACGCCAGAACATAGATCTCTAGAAAAAAGAAAAGTTTGCTCGACAAAAAGGGCACATGAAGCCATGGAAAAAGATCTCCTGGTTAACTAAAAGAATCCGCGGCATTGAATTCGAGAATTTCGATTAGCTTCTAAATTTCAGTTTTCTACTTTTCATTGAAACCAAAAAAAATACTTTTCTATAACTTTACACTTAGAAATGAAAAATCTTTTGTGATACTTCGAATGGACAAAGTTACAAAATATATTATGCAAAACAAGAACCCAATTTTCGAGATTATTCTCTCCCGTATTTGAAATGATAACTAATCTATAAACACACAATTAATTTCTACTTACCATCCTGAATGGCGGCTCCTTTGGGCAGTATCTTCTTCACATACACGGGCGAATTGGCATTGGACGGACCCGAATTGTCTCTCGCTGTCAAACTGAAGCCAAGGCCATCTGCACCTGTAGAAAACACACTATACACTCTTACTTTTCAAATAAAAGTTTTCAAATCGAATACCGCTGACACGAGTTTGTCAATCTGTCATTGTTTGATGCTCCGTCTTTCAACTTTTAGAAAAAATCACAGAGAAAAAAAACACAAAAACTGAGTTATGTTGAGCCAAACTCGTCATTAAAATCTTATGGTAATCGTAACCTCTCTCCCTCTTATCACTAACTAATGGTGAGTCCCCTTAAGCAATTTAAGGAATACACTATCCCTTAAATATATTCCCTAGATAAATGACTTTTGATCTTTTGTTGACAGTTTTTGTTTGATTTTGTAGGTAGCATGTTAGGTACTCGTTTGTACTCGTAATAATATCTTTTTTTTCTTTTTTCATCATTTAATAGTAACTTGAACTGACCTTTAGTCAATTGCACTTTAATCTTGCGTCCTATCTTCTTCGTGTTGGCTCTGCTCATCAGAGACAGTGGACTGTCGAAGTGGAATGTCCTATTCTGCTGCTGCTGGTCCACAGGGGGAGGGGTAGAGTGGCCAATGGGCGTGGCCTGCTGCGCTTCTATTTGCATCTGCCTTCTAGTCTGGGCTGCACGTGGGAGGGTTGAGGATGTCAGCTGATTGTTGTTCAATGTTGCTGATGTTGTAGTTTGGTTTTGGCTGTTGTTGTTGTTGTTGTTTTGCTGGTTGCGGTCGGGTGATGGAAAGAAGAATCTACACATAAAACCAAATTGTCAAAATTTCCGGCAAGTTGACTAAGTTACTGTACAGCAAAATTACAGACACAACAAAATTACAGACAATTGAAAGTGTATACTTGGATTGTGATTCAAGGGCTTGCAGCCTGACTGACATAAAAAGTTGCCAGATCAACCCTTGAGATATGGCTAAATGACAGCGTAATTGCATCTTCAATTAGAAACAAAAAAGGGTTTCGAGAATTTTTTGGTTTTTTCGGGAAAAAAATAAAATCTTCAAAATAAGATTTTTAGAATCAAGTTTTTTTTCTACCAACAAATTCAAGCCTTGTAATCTACCTGTTCTGTGCTGGTGGTTGCAGCCTCGTTCCATCGCCAGTCACTGGCGGATCTGTGGCAGTACTACTCGCAGGCGTGATCGAAATAGATGCACTGGACAGGTCTCCTCCATTTCCACCTATGACGTCACCACTCATCCCCACAGTGTGATTAGTCACGATTCTCAGTGTTAAGGAAGGTGCCTGCAGTGCTGATTTGAACACACTTTGAGACCTTAAATTGAGGAGAACTTCACTTTTGTATACTCTACTATACGAAGGACTATCCATACTTAAGGACTATCCAGCCTCTTATAAAGGAGTTAAAACACTAATGGCAGATAGATAACTACTTAACAAGTTTTCCCATTGTTTAAAGGCTGATAGCTCTCGGAGGAGTATTGCTCTGAGCCAACTGTCTCAAAGTATATACAAATATTTACTCCACGAATTCTCTTGCTTCCCAAACTAAACGTCATCAAAGGAACTTGACGAAACGTTATACTTTAAGTATTAGATAGAAAATTTGTATCCATATATTATTGACCCTTTAAGATAATTAAATGGAAGCATACTTTCTCTCATCTTTGAACGCCACATATATTTTAACTCTTGACTAAAATAAAAATATATTGAGGTTTTTTTCAATGCATCAAATGAATGGGCCAACTGGATTTTTGATATCCTCGCATATTTCAAGTATATAAATGAATAAGCTTTTGATTTCTGATATAAAAAAGTTTTTGAGGAGTCCCAGAAACATCCCTTAATTGTTACACTTTTTTCAGACATTCACGGAAACATCTATTTGTTATGTAATGTGGCATTTGCGACAAATGACATCGAATCGGATTAAAACAAAAAAAAACTCACCAGAAAATTTTGAAAAACTTGAAATTCACGTGCAACGAAATAATCAAAATTCAAATGCTGGAAAGGGTTGAAACCACATAAAAAAAGAGTTGCCTAATATCTCCGCTATTTTTCTATACGTTGTGTTCGTGTACTTACTGGTCGAAAGTGAGTCCATAGAGAGATCGTCCGTTGATCTCTGTGATGACATCCTGTGGTCTGAGTAGTTTCTGCGAGTGTGCTCTGCCCCCCTCATTCACCTGTCTCACCATCAGACCCACCCCCACACTCTGCTCCCTCAGTTCACGCTGCGAAGAAACCACCTCTCCATTCCTGACACAACAGCCAAACAAACATAATTATCATAATCAACAGAGACAATTGAAAAAGAAATTATGAACTCAAAAAAACTATAACAGGGCTAATTTCTCAAAAAATACAATAAAAATCATTAGACTTCTTTCATGAACACCTGATGAATATTCTGTCCAGCATACTGAAAAGTAAGAAAACAAGCATATTGAATACTGATATTTGCGAAAAAAAACTTTTTATGCGGCATTTCAGAACTAGCAAACATAGGAAGTTGTTGACTGCCATTCCAATCAAACATCAACTTTATTATATTTAAAAAACGGCTGCTTGACTCACACCTGTCTACTGAAACTTACGAGATTGAAAACCACTGACTTAAACGAAACCGTAGGTATAAATATTCAGTGAGTTCAAATTTTCTACGCTCATTAGCACTTGAGAGATAATTTCACAATAGATGCCATTTATAATCTTATTTAAAAACTTGACACAGAGGCGAAGCTTCGCTCCGCAAAACTAGCGACAACACGACAAAAAGCAGCTCAAAAAGCACTCAGCCACGGATGCTTATTAGGTTCCAAACACTTGCATCAATTAAAGCAGAAAAGAGATGCTATGCAATTTCCAATGCTACAGTAAAACTTCGAAATAAGTGAACACTTTTAATTAATGAGCACTTTTATTTGCGAGTTAATGATAATGATAATGCTGATGGCTATTGTAATATTTTGTGTGAAATAACAAACAACTAACTTGTTAAGCACAGGCTGTCGTTTCTTCTCGTACTGTGCGACCACTTGGATGCCCAGAGGAGTGTTCTCGTCATGATTGTCTATCCTAATCACCCTCTGGCCAATATTACTCCCACTCCCTTGACTAGAGAGATTAGCCACACCTGAATTTAAAAAAGTCATTTCAAATCTATCACAATTTGCCAAACAAATTGATAAAAAAACTCTTCACGTCAATTTCGTACATCAATTTTTAGGCTTCTGTAAAATTTCTGAATAATTCCGGAGAAATAATTTAATTTCCTGATTCTTTTTGTATTGGAATTTTTAATTTTTTAATTTTCTTTGGATTGAAACAATACTGACCTCCTGTATTGATTGCTGTAGCTGGCGCTGTGAACATTTTCTGTTTATTCTTCTGCTCACGTGTTAGTATTGATACCTCACCGCCGCTTTCATTATTGTCAACTTTCAGCCTTTCTTCAAGATCTTCAAGAACCGTTCTTTCCATACTTCCGTTGTTTTCATAGTTCATTCTTGCATTTCTTCCATTTTCAGAAGTCACATTTCTGGAACTATTGAAATTAGTTCCAGTACTGTTATTCTGGAAAGAAGAGTGATTGCTTTTGTAACTTTCCATAGTACTGTTATGATTAAACTGGTTGTTACTGGCGATATTTTCGTGTATTTTGTTCTCCTCCGCGTAGTAACTGCTATTCAGCTGCGAGGACACAAAAGGGGGCGAGTGTGGTGTTGAGGGCGCTTTCTGTTCCAACTGGTCTCTGATAATGTGTTTCGTCATCCATCTGTCTATCATTTCTGAGTTGGTGTTGGCAGTTTGTCTAGGAGAAGCATCTATTCCAAAAGTGCCTCGTCGGAATCTCTGCGGTTGGGCTAATGCTGCCTAAAAACCCAAGACCGATCTTTCACCTATTTGAATTTCAGGCATCAACAGCTAAAACGCTTTTCTTCCTTTAAGAACAGTAAAAAACTAATTTGGTCAATTTCGAAAATCGATTTGTATTACTTTATAAAAAAATTTGACATATTTTCGAACTCAATTGAGAAACGTGCTCAAGCCAACAAGTTGATCTTGAAACACTCACTTTTTTCGATCTATTATCTTCCGCCTCTTTCTCTTTCGTCTTCTGATACTGATATGTGTCATTTGTTGTTGTATTACTGAGTAGTTTCAAGTCCCCATCTGTGTGCGACCTCGAATTTTTGATGCCTCTTGTGCCCAGCTGGGAACTGTGTCTCGAGTCTCTTGAGTCGTCAAAGTTATCCTCTGAATGGGATTCACTGAGTCTTTCTAATTTCTCGTCCTTTTCATTCATTTCTACATTCGTAGTTTGTGTATTGTCTAAATTAAAGGTTAACAGTTGACAATGATGTTGAAAAATGGCCAAAATCATGGAAACTGCAATTTAATAAACGACAGATTAAAATAAACACACGACTACTTGTATCAGGGCAAATTTCCCGACTGGGATTTATTGTCTATCGCACAAATTTTGTTTAAAATATAAATATTAAGATTTTAAGATCTACGGCATTGAAAATCTTTCAATATCTAGTCGTCCTTTTAATTAAAGATGAATCCTAGGATGAATTTTTCAAAAATTTAACAACCAGGATCCTAAATTCAATATGAAACGATTTCTAAGGCAGATTAAATACGCATCAATAGTACGAAGTTGGTCGCGCGTTAATTTTCCCAAATTGCCAATCTTTAAGCCCCATAACTTATCGAAAAAAAAATTATAAAAAATTTGAGCTCCGTACCACAATAAACTTCTAATGATAGGAAAAAACTTTCGTCAAAAATTGCTAGTTAAAAAGTCGAAATTTGTCTAGGGAAAAACCAAACCGAGCATAAATATTCCGTCATTTTCTTCGAAACTCCGAACAACAAGGATACGCCAACGAGCTCCATATTTTCAAATTACTCCATATTTTGCAACAATGGTTGCAACAATATAAAACAACATTTTCATCACAGTCTAAGTACGTATTGATAAGACTAAACAGCTTGCCTCAATCTAACTGGTGAAAATTTCTGAGCCAGGTTAATCTGCGGTTTGCAAACACAACAATAAAACCCAAAAAAAAACAGCACTATGAACTGAAATAAAAAACGTTTGCTAACTGTCGGACTCGAACCTGCGATCTCAACGTTCTCGCAGCTTGGCCCTTGATAATTCGCTTACACTAGCCACCAATGATGCAGCTACAGATACCAACACATATCTCTAACTAAGAACACTATCGCTAAATGCGGCGCTGAACCTCCGCTCGCTAGTGAATTTAAACAAAAATAGCGCTTAAGTTCCCCAAAAATCTGCAGAATTGCAAATTTCAAAGCCCCACAACTTTTCGAAAAATATCCGTGAAATATTTGTTTAATTTTGAGCCCAGTGCATAAATCACTTGCAGATGCTACAAAAACAACCCCGTCGAAAATACCTACTTAGAAAATCGAAACTCGTGTGGAGAATAAAACACTGAGTATTTCGTCAATATTGCAACCTACACACACACAAAAATGAAACTGATTCTTTCTTAATTTAATTTGAAAAATTATAAATATTTTTGAAGTGATGAAAATGTAAAGCTGGTTTCATTTTCAGTTGCCCAATTTACCTTCATTTTCTGTAATTGATAAATCTGGCGACGAAGAGCCCATATTGCGCGATGGAGCCACACTCGTTTTTTCTCTCCTACTCAAATGAGGCGACTTAGAAGGGTTTGATGTGTTATTGTGACTGTAGTTGTAGTTGTTTCTGCTGTTGTAGTTTCTGTTTGCACCCAGTTGGTTTTCGATGTCGTCTAGAAATGGCACTGCCGAGTTTCTGTTCAGAATTTCCTCACTTTTCGCACGAAACACTTCAGAATAGACGTGCGGCTGTGCTTCTAAAATTAAATTAAATAATTAAAAATAAATTTGTGAAATAATTAAAAAAAAAGAAATACAAGTAGATGCTTTCCAACAATCAGGAGATTTCAAGTATTTCAATTGAAAGTATTCGATTATATGTATACAAAGTATTTGATCATTGAAGAAAAAAACTATATTTCATTTGACTGATTTTTTACTTTATTTGTATGTTACTTCATTTGATTGTTTGTTACAGCTAAAAAAGATCAAATGTTTTTTTAGCAACTGCAGGTCAAAAAGTGTTTAGTTAAACCACCAACCTTTTCTCAGTTTCAGAAACTGTTAAATATAGGTATCAAGAGGAACACTTCAACATATTGAAAAATTGATTTTTGCCGCTTTCAAATTGTAAAAGCAGCGAGATGTTAAATAGCAATCAGAGTTCGCGCCATCTAATGAATAGCTTCATAATGGTACATAACATTAATTCTATGATCTTATCCGACCACTTTTCATTATGTGTTTTAAGACAAAAATCATTTGTAGTGGTCAAGAATTGTAGCCTTTTTATTATAATTATAGTTTATAATATTATAGAGTATTAGAAGGGAAAAGTCAAACTAACCGAGAACGAAACAGCAATTTGATCAGAAAATGATAATTTGGTCAAAATAATATTACAAACTGGTCAATTAGTTAACAACAAATAGCCTCGAATGGCAGTCTTCCGAAAGCACAATTTGATATAAACAAAAATATTGCAAAGTTTACAGAAAGTACAAACGTGTTTCAACTGTCGGGACAATTTGCAACAATTGCTCCCCATTATCTAAACAAAGATCACCGTTCCTTCAAATTGAGTGACAAACTGTTACAGAATTTTTCGCGGAATTACTAACAGGCAAATCTGAGCAAATTATATGAAGCAATTGAAAGTTTTTGAATATAGCCATCATAGAGCTCGATAAGTGTCATAGCACTCAAGACGCCCAAAAAATCTGAATATTTTTGAGGCTTTCTCAAAGCAAATAAGTGGCTTAAAAGGTCTTCGAATTTCGATTATCTTCTATGATTAACACTTTTTAGATCCAAATTTTTCTATTCCACTGGAAAATCTAAAACTTGAAAACCATTCAAAACCAAAAACAAGACTGCTCGTCTGATGTTAATGTCATTATGTTTTTTGGTTGAGTTTTGCCATTAAGTTTTTTGGTTGAGAAACTGACGAAATTACCGAAAAATTTTTTTTAAAATTTTTTCTTCTAACTTATCTCCAAGCGCTTAAATAAAATATAAAGGATGTATTTAGGGTAGCCAGGACAATTTACACTATTCCAATCTAGCCTATGCCATTTTACCCTACATACAAATTTAACCTAAGCCAACTTACTCTATGCCAAATTAACCAACATTATCCTTTCACACTGGGTGTTACGGACATGTATGAAGTGTTAATCATTTAATAAACCGAGCACTTTGTCGATTCGATTAAAAATTTTGAACGAAAAATTAGCATTTAACACAATTAGCAGGCTTTAATCCACAATAACAGCAACAAAAATCAACACAAAAATCGAAACATTTTATCAATTTAATTATAGCAGGCTATACACAATGAACCTAATTACATGAAGATGGAGGGACACAAACTCACGAAAAAGAAATGAGCAAAGAATGGCTAAAAAATATTGGTCACGTTCGCGCTATCACAAAAGCAAGGTGACTGCAATCACTCCGGTAGAAAACCTGGTAACTGAAGAAATGACCAGAGTCACAAGGTGTTCCATGGCTGGTCAGGCGCCTGAATGTTGGTGCAACACATGAAGCAAATTATCAAAACTCAGCAGGTACCCGTCAACAGCCTTCAAAAAATGGCCGATGAGAAAGCAATCCAACTGGCTTTACCTTCGAGCTCTGCTATTAACAGGGCGGTCAATCGACAGAAAACGATTGACCACACCGCTAAGATCAACAAAAAACTAAACATTTAACGCACCGAGTATGCAAAGCAAATAATGAACACGAACAACTTACAAAATGTATAGGTAAAACGGAGGCGAAGCGGAGCTTCACAACACTTGCAATGCGAAAAAAAAACACAAATTGCACTACAAAATAGTGTTAAAAAAGACTGAAGTAAAAAAAACTGAAAAATTATGCTTGAAAAATTGACTTGAAAAAATAACTTAAAAAAATTAGAGCTACAAAAACATCGTATTTGTATCAAATGAAGTTGATAAATAGCCCTGAAAAAATGGAAATCATTTACCGAGCGGCAACAAAGGCGACAAACTTTAGGTCGAAACCTATTGAGTCGAAAACAAAACTACTGTTGTCAAAAAAAAACTTTCATCGAACTTTTTACGACCTATCCAAACTGAAACACATAATCCCAAACGTATACATTATGAACTAAAAATTATGCAAAATAAGTAGGCTTAGTCGATAATACATAAACTAAAACTGGTTGAACCTTTAGAAAAACGAAAAAAACTCAGACTTGGTAAATTAACAAATTTGTCAAGTTTCATTTATAGTGAGAACTGTTTAAATTGGAACCAAACCGATGCTTTAAAAAGTAAACCAATAAAAACCCTCCCAGACAAAAAAATGGCGTATATAAAAAAACCGGAAAATGAAACGACAGAAACTAGGACGAAAACCATGAAGCAAGCCGAAAAAAAAATTGAATTTTATTTGAAAAGATAATTACAATCTGAAACGTGTTTGAACTAATTACTAGCTAAGTGATAGTAATTTTAATTTAATTTTCAGGAAATTAAGCAGGTCAGATGAAAGATCCTCTAGAAGTGAAAATCCTGTGGACAAAGTTGTTTACGGGACAAAAGTCGAGTACCCGATTGCAATACCCTTGCTTATCGCAAGGGTAATGATTAAGTTTGCTCAACTTACCAGAATAGTAATGTCCAGTCCCGCTGTCTTCTCTCTCCATGTGTTCGTGTGGGGTGGTGAAGTGTTCGCTACTGTTGCCCCCATCGCCTGAACTGGCACAGTCCCCTCCCCCTCCCCCTCCTCCATCGTTGCCCCCACTTGCACTTCCCAACTGCGATAGGGGGTCTATTATTTCATGGTAGACAGCAATCAGCTATAAAAATTCACAGTTGAAACGATCAATTCAAATCAATATCAGACCAGAAAGAGCTTTTTTTTTGCTATGTTATCCCACAAACTCAATTAAAATGACTAATCAGATTTTTCAGAAAAACCAGCGGGCAGATTGCATTTGCTAGATGAAAACCATTCCGGAATATAATGGTTCAAGAATCCTGCCCAAAAAAATAGCTTGAACATGTCATCTATACTATATTTTGCATTACTTTCGATGCCAAAGCATTTCTACTCAATTCTTTCCGATGCTCAATTCCAGCAAATGCTTCACAAAAAAAAAACGAATTCAATATTTTGGGCTAGTTGAACTTGTTTGCTGTTTATCTCTTACCGTCTCTTTGTCATCTGCCACATCGCACACTCTGTCGTCCATGTCGAATATGGCTCCATCTCTGCTCTCTAATATGTACACTACTGTCAGCTCAGGGGGAGGGGAGAGGGAGGAGTTAAATGCATCCACTGAGTGCAGAGAACCGGCTGAGGCTTCCATCTAAACACCAACATACGTTTGAAAAGGCTAGGATACTTCATTTTTAATCATTTCCTATAAAAGAACTGACAAAAATATGCATTCATCATCTTCTCACAATGAAAGCTGCCGAGCAATCGAAGCTAACATAACAATGTTCCATAGTCAGTGATGTCCGTTAAAAAAAATTAAATTACTTGAAATTTTCATTTAAATTTTAATTTATTTAAACGTAAAACTGAGCCCACTCAATTTAAATGACAAATTTTAATTTAAATCGAGCAATTTAAATTGAAAAAAATTTATATTGCTCCGGCGGTTTCCCAAAATTGGCAGAAAAACTGCTAAAAAACAGACTGAAGAAAAATTTAAATTTCTAAAGGAAAATTTAAATAGTTTCAAAAAAATTTGAATAGATGCCAACAATTTTTAGAATTTTCTTTAACAATTTTAATTTAAATTTCAATTTTTATTTTTTAAATGGACATCACTGTCCATGGTTATATTAAAAATTCAATTAAAGAAGGCATGCATCTAAGCTTTTCAAAAAAAAGAGAAGAATTTCGAAAAAAAAATTAAAAACAAATACATAATGAGGACATTATTTAGTTTTCAATTTGAAAGGAAAAAAACACGCTTTATGGCATTGGAAACGTCGCGAATAATCGCTGTCGATCAACCACATTAACATAAGATATACTTTATGCTGATCTGGGATTTACGAGAAGGGGCGGATTTTAAAATTTCAATCGATCATTTTTAGCTCAACTGATGTAATGTTCCGAAATCTTTCCTAAAACGTTTTTTGACACAATAACAAACAGTTCTAAGAAAATAAATATCGCAAACAGACAGTTGGTAAACTATAAAAGAGAAACCGAAAAAAATCGAATTCGAAGACAAAAATATATGCTCTTAAAGCTTTTTGAAATTCAAGAACAATTATTGAGCGGTGATTTTCCGATAACATTAACCTAATTTGAGAAAACTGGATCAATAGGTGAACTTTATATTTGGCTATGAAATCTGAAAATCAAATTACAATTTGGAAACTAGAAACAAAATCAGAGGAGACACAATTACACAAAATTTCAGCCTGAACAAAACTTAAAACTTTTCCTGAAAAAAAATCAGCAAGACCTATTTAAGAGTATTCACTACGTTTATCGACTCTTAATAACTTGCAATTGGGAAAAATCAGACGCATGATCCATCCTTAGCAACTCTCAGAGATAGTTAAAAACTAGAGACATCAATGAATGGTACCTTGATGGAGTGTGCCTTCTTGTATCTCCTAGTGGCTTCATCTATCAACTGCTTCACAGTGAGGGATCCATCTCTACAGGGAACGACCACTCTCTTCTCCCCAAATGCCACTGACACCTTCATTCTCCTTCTCTTCTATTCTTCTTTTCTTCTACTCCTACTGCAGCAAAGATATGAACAACTGCTGTTGACCAATCAGGGAGCAGTACAAAATCAACCAATCTGACAATTCTTCACAAATGGAATTGACCAATCACAGTAGAATTCGGATTGACCAATCCGGGCCAAATTTTACAGCTCGCAAATCCCGATTTAGCTAATCGACTACTAATGTCCGAAGAATAGCAGCTGTTCAACTTGCAGTTGGTGTTCTAACTGGCAATTGGCATGAATTATAAATTTCAGGTCAGGTCACAACTTCAGCTTTGCATTCAGGTCATGTCTGTTAAGTAGTGTAACAATTTTAACCCTTCTGTTGACATGATGGCAGCTCTACGGGTCAACTCTTATGAAGATGTTGGTTATCGTTTCGAAACAAAAATATTAACGTCTTGTCGGTTTAGCGAACACTTTGAAATAGACGGGTGGATAGAAGACTCAATGGAACGCCGAGTCAACAACAGAATAACTAGGAATAATTTGTATCTAGGGAAACAAAGGATATTCCAAGCGAGATGGCAATGATTAAATGATCAAATAATGAGAATTTGGGTGGTACAATTCAGGAAGTAAATACTTCTTTCGAATACTAAGTAAAATTTCTATTCGAAGTAACAATTAAGTTGATAACTTTTCGCTGTTTTCACAATATACATAAACTGATAGAATAAATTGGCAAATTAAAAGATATGTTTGTCATTTTAAGGCAGTAGTTTAACGTCAAAAAGACTTCACGTCGGTAAAATATCTAAAGAACAATCAAATATGAAAAAACATTAGATGTGCAATGAAGCTCAGTGGAACAGAACAATTAAAAAGGTCAACAATCGTGGCATCCAAGCATCCATAAACTAAGAGCTTTATGCTTGTTTATTTTTATTTATAACCTGATTTGAGGCAATAACAAAATAAGACGGATAATCCAAACCAGGTATTTCGATTTGATCAGTTTCAGTTTCGAGCACGCCTCAAAATAATCCAGAAAAAAAAATAAAATCAACCGCTGGTCAATTTTAAATTTCTTTTTTCATCTGGAAATCTTGAGGCGGTAATTTGGTCACAAATCAAACGGCAATAAACATAGGTTGATAGGAATCAGCAAAATATACAGATATAAATTATGGAATAGGATTTTGCTCCAAATAGAAAAAGAATACGGTAAAAAATAGAGCTGTGTTTGGTAAATTAATCTATTAAATCAAATCATTGCGAATTAGGAATTACATTCAATTTCTGAAAAACAGCAAGATTTGAAAGGTAAATGAAATGACCACAATGGATTATTCCGAATTAAATCCAACACTTGGTGAAAATAAGCAAAATAAATAATGAATACACGATTACGAGGCGTGAAAAACGGAGAAAAAAAGCGGCTTGAACTTTAAATTTGATTAAATTTTAATTCTATGAACCATCAAACTCTCATGAAAACTTGATTTAGTCAAACTGCAAAATAATAAAGCAAATCTACGTCAAATTTTCTTATTTTCCATAAATATATTTGTTAAAACTTTTATACAGGTCGATCATGTGTTAAAGTCGTTCAAATATAACGCAAAAAGTTGATTTTCAAGCAGCAAATAATTTATTAATGTTTAAATTTTAGATAGAATCTTATAACGTGTTGAGACAAAGCCTTGCCTTGATAATATCAAACATAAGCACAAAAAATTCTATTGTTGGACAAATCACACAGGATAGGATTTCGTTTAAACAAGTACGATTGATCATAAGGTCATAAAACCGTGCAAAATTAGTGAAAATCTAAATAAATTAATATTTCCTCACTTTAAATCTTCATGTCCTGGGACATCTGCGCAAAAATGTCTGGATAAAAACAAATAGTCTCTGGACCAGCAAAAATTCTGGACGTAGAAAAATTTCAAAGAGAATTGCGCAAAAAATATCAAGTGCTTCGACGTGCTTTATGTAAAATACGACAGCCAAAGTTGTTTATTTGAAGCAAAATGCCAAACAAATAAATACTTTTGAGCCAATTATTACATTTTTAATAAGTCAATTTTTGACAAACAATACATCATGGGATTATTATTCTTTTATCTGAATTGAAGATAATCTTTTAATTGTGTTCAAAATAATCTATGAACATCCAAATATTTACGACATACAGTTTATATCATATTTTCATACACACCACTTAAAATTATCTTTTCGAATTATTCGGGATGTTCAATTAGCAAAGATCATCGAACTTTAAGCACATTATTTCATCTCAAAAGTAATAAAATTAATTAACCGAAGTAGTTGAAATAACCTGTCATAAAAAGCGTATTTATACAACTATATTTTCAAGAAGTACTCGCAAATGTCATAAAACTATATAATTTTTTAAATGCATCTTTTGATCTAATCAATTTTTTGGGCACTGAAAAATCTTCGATAGCCAAAAAATACAATGCAGAGAATTGCTGTAGAGTCTTAAATCTACTTGATAAGTTGGAACAAAATCCTTATTAACTGTTAAGAAAAAACTTTTCAGAATCTTAAATTAACGTTTATGCTGATACTTTAAAATGGCCTTACAATGGATGGTCATTATCAATCTTGCTGATAGATATCAATTGAGACAATCGACAAAAAAAAGCTTTTTTCCAACCGTTTTTATCAGCTTTCCACATTTTGTTAACTATTCCACATTCTAAAGACTATACTACAACAATTATAATAAAACTCCTTCTTTCCGATCTCGTAGATTTTGGTCCACAGTATCTTTCGTTTCCAAGAAAAAAGAATCAACATTTTGTTCAGTTGGCAGTGGTGGATCCATGCTTGTTCATGCCTATTAGTGACTGTTTGTTTCTTCCGCCTGAAGAGTCCAGTTTGTTCAGCTGGATGATTCGATTTGCATCTGCAGCCAAGAAGCCGCACATAACCGCAAAGACACTGAACACCTACAATACAGAGCACGTCTCAGTCCAAAAACGATAAGACGCTTAATTATACTTTCATTAATTAAGTTTCCAAGTGACGAACGACCCTTGATTCAGGAAGAGCAGTAAATTTTCTGACATTAAAAGAAATTCCTATACCATCCTCCACCAGAAATTATTTTATAATTTGGAAAATATCTCACGCATTCCATTTTTTATGAAAATCAACTATAGGATGTTTTATGACCTATGAGACTTTTAAAGCGGCCGTCATTTCCAAGAGTTAAGGTATTAAAGAGAAAGTTATTAAAAGAACTTTTATCTAGCTCTGAAAGATCATGCTTTTAACAGTCGCTTCTCGTCGTTTTCTTAAAAGTTGATCACGCATTTGGATATTGTTCACGGAACGCATATCGTTTTCAGCATTTCAGGGGTGTGTGTCTCATCACGATTGACTTAATAAGTGACTTCATAATTCAGACGAGCAATGCAATCTTGTTACAGTAGTGGACAAAAACGAGCGCAAATTCAGGTTTTTACTCTGAAATTACTGTTTTCAATGCAAATTTGGACACTAATTACTTCGAGTTTCAGCAAAAACTTTATATAGAGCAAGAGCAAATGATCAGAGCTACTCTCTATGAAATTCTCCAAATCTTTGTTGGAAAGCATTAACAAATAAATACGGGTCTGAAAATGCCATCGGAGCGAACTCTTTCTCGAATAAGCGGCGTAAAAAATTGTCCATGCCAAGTGAAACAATCTTAGCGAGAAGAATGAATAAATCGGTGTGAAATTTTTACTAAACTCGGCAGTGCTTACTTTATAACGCGGATTGAAAACTTAATGCAGATGAGGAACAGATTTGGTAACTTCATAGAAGGTTGTTGTGATAATTTGCTCTTCCTCTATGAAAAAAGTTTCGAAGTAACTGTTGTTCAAAATGTATATTGAAAACGAGCATTTCAGAGTATAAAAACATCCAACAGACAAATTGTAAAGAGTCAATGAACTTACACAGAAACAATACTGACTTGTTATTTTAAAAAACTCAACTTTCGAATTTCGAAGAAAGAAACAGATGGCCTTACAGCTTGTTGAAAATCTCGAACAATTTATAATTGAGTTTCGCAGGGAAATCTGATACTTGAATTTCATTTCCGAAGTTAGAAGTCGATCATGTTTCTCGTGACTTTTACACTTGCACTGTTTGATAGTGTAGTTTGCCTTCTTTTAACAAAGGAGACGAACTGAACTTAAGTGAAATCAAAAGTCCAAACGCGAAAAAGTTAATTTGAGCTTGAACAAATTTTAATACTTTCCTGAAAAAAGAAACAAAAAAAACCATCGTGACCTATTTAAGAGACTGAACTTCGTTTATCGACTCTTAAAAACCAGAATTTGCTCTAAGCTTTCTCTGCTAGTGTTTTGGTGAATTTGCTGAGAAAACGACTTCAGTCGCAGTTAAACATCAATTTCTCAAGACATGCAATGCCAGATTTTTCACGAGTGGCACAGAAGCCTTCGGGACAAGTCAATAGAGGAGGTCAAGCAAAGTTTCAGATTAACAATTGCCTGATGGTTTCGACGCAATTTGTGAATACAAAATCAGGTTTCCGAGCATTATCACGAGTACTCGACATCCATTTAGGGAGTTTGTGGCATTTGAGAGCGAGATTACCAAATGAGAGCGAAATTACCAAATGAGAGAAAACGCTGCGTTTGTGGTTGTTATCTTAAAGACAGGACCTCCATTTACGAGCGACGTGAAACGATGAGTTTTGGATTGTTGCAGTATTTATATACGATTTTCGAAAGCTCTGAAAGATCAAGCTTTTAACAGTCGCTTCTCGTCGTTTTCTTAAAAGTTGATCACGCATTTGGA
Source organism: Symsagittifera roscoffensis (assembly GCF_963678635.1). Lineage (NCBI taxonomy): Eukaryota > Metazoa > Xenacoelomorpha > Acoela > Convolutidae > Symsagittifera > Symsagittifera roscoffensis. Next base: position 47,296,829 of record NC_087071.1, on the reverse strand, counting down.
TATTGTTCACGGAACGCATATCGTTTTCAGCATTTCAGGGGTGTGTGTCTCATCACGATTGACTTAATAAGTGACTTCATAATTCAGACGAGCAATGCAATCTTGTTACAGTAGTGGACAAAAACGAGCGCAAATTCAGGTTTTTACTCTCTGAAATTACTGTTTTCAATGCAAATTTGGACACTAATTACTTCGAGTTTCAGCAAAAACTTTATATAGAGCAAGAGCAAATGATCAGAGCTACTCTCTATGAAATTCTCCAAATCTTTGTTGGAAAGCATAAACAAATAAATACGGGTCTGAAAATGCCATCGGAGCGAACTCTTTCTCGAATAAGCGGCGTAAAAAATTGTCCATGCCAAGTGAAACAATCTTAGCGAGAAGAATGAATAAATCGGTGTGAAATTTTTACTAAACTCGGCAGTGCTTACTTTATAACGCGGATTGAAAACTTAATGCAGATGAGGAACAGATTTGGTAACTTCATAGAAGGTTGTTGTGATAATTTGCTCTTCCTCTATGAAAAAAGTTTCGAAGTAACTGTTGTTCAAAATGTATATTGAAAACGAGCATTTCAGAGTATAAAAACATCCAACAGACAAATTGTAAAGAGTCAATGAACTTACACAGAAACAATACTGACTTGTTATTTTAAAAAACTCAACTTTCGAATTTCGAAGAAAGAAACAGATGGCCTTACAGCTTGTTGAAAATCTCGAACAATTTATAATTGAGTTTCGCAGGGAAATCTGATACTTGAATTTCATTTCCGAAGTTAGAAGTCGATCATGTTTCTCGTGACTTTTACACTTGCACTGTTTGATAGTGTAGTTTGCCTTCTTTTAACAAAGGAGACGAACTGAACTTAAGTGAAATCAAAAGTCCAAACGCGAAAAAGTAAATTTGAGCTTGAACAAATTTTAATACATTCCTGAAAAAAGAAACAAAAAAAACCATCGTGACCTGCTTGGCCTGTCCAAATTCGGGATCCGAATCCCTTTGGTCACTGGTTTTGATTTTTTTGTGTATCGACTCACCGCGATAACAGTGGGACAGTCGTGGAATTGACAACATGCATCTTCTGATCACGTGCCTAATTACCGGCGAAGGAAGTTACAAACAAAAAAAGACGATGAGTACTTACTGCGACTGCGAATCCCAAGTAGGACATGACATTGCTCACTCTCTCGTACCTCACAGGCTCCACACAGTACATGGGCATGTTGGAGTCAGTGATCCAACACTCTCTGTTAGTAGGCTCATCTGAACAGTCAACTAACAATAGATCATAGTCACAAAAACAATCACAAATAACACTACATAACAATTAACAATCATACACAGAGGCGATGTGGCACTGCGCATTCACAAGCAAAAAAAAACGACCGATAACGCTACTGGGAAACACTTAACGTGTAAAACTTTGAGTTTACAAAATCTCTTAAGTGACGCACGCCAAATATGAGTCTACATAAGTGCTAAGTGATGCAAGCCAATTATGACGCATTAGCAGTACCAGTCCTTTTGAAAAGAAATTTACCAACTAACATGCCTCAATTTATAAAGCGGACACATTTAACTAGTATACGAAAAAGTTCATTAAAAAATCCGACCCTTCCGAGGTTCGAACCCTCTTTTTTGTTGCGGGTCTCCTTCACTTTCTCTACGCTACAGATCCATGATACCTTGAAGCTATAGTCTGTGTTAATAAGGTTAGCATTGACTGTACTTAATAGCTGGTTATTGATCAAAACAAACACTTTCAAAATGAACACATTTTAACGCAACAATTGCATCGCAGCAATATTTGCGATTTAGGTTGGAAAAAAGAAAGTTCATACTATAACACAAGCTATGCTTGTGTAAATAGCCATTAATAAACAAACAAAACTCATTTACAATATTAGGAAAAACATCAATATACAAATTACAGCCATAAAAAATCAACCAACAATGACATGAACATTCGATGTTTAATTTAAACATTTTCGCCAAAGAAAGCAAGGAAACCAAAGAAACTGACTTGGTGTTTTTGGAAACAACTTCGATTTTCAAAATTCCACGAACAAATAGATGGCCTTAAAGCTTTTTGGGACTCAAGAACAATTTATGATTGCTTTTTTTGGTAAAAGTAGCCCATAAACTGGATCCAAAGGTAAAATTTTTATTTCGCAGGGAAATCTGAAAATTAAATTCCACTTTCGAAACTAGAAGTCGATCACGTTTTTCGTGGCCTTTAAATTGTTGCTGTTCAACAGCGGATTTTGCCTTCCTTTAAAAAAAAGGAAAAAAAGTGAACTTAATAAGTCAGACCGCGAAAAATCAAATTAGAAGGTGAACAAATAAAACTTTTACCTGAACAACCAAAAAATCACTACCAAAAAATCATCAAGACCTATAAATTCACTGCGTCGTGACTTTTAATAAAGGAAAACAAAATGAATCATGGACGGACAACAGAATAAATGGATTGGCTCTGACTGAAGATGGGCAATGCACAAAACTAAAACAACCACAGTATGCAGAAAAAGATTGGGCGAAACGCACTTAGTAGTTCTTTTTTGACTCTGTTTACTAAAAAGGACACTAATTTCTGCAAACTTTGCAAAAATTCGAAGCTTGCAATAATAATAGTCTCATTTTGTTTATACCTGCACAGGGGCGGATCTAGGATTTTCTCGAGGGGGGCGGACTTTAAAAAAAATCGAAAATTTTGTCGACCTTGTATTAGGTCGACCGAATTGGGCTCTTTTCCAGTTTCCCCCTTGATTTTTTCGGAAATTTATTATATGAAAACTTGTTTAAAACCACTTTTCATGTTATAAACTGCATCAAAACGTGTCAGCGTGAACAGGTGAACAAACTTTCACAACATTTCTTACATGCAAAATGGCGTGTGAACAATTTTTGAACAGCTTCATTTTTAAATTTTACGAGGGGCGTGGGAAACTGGAAAAAAGCGCCTAATTGATTCTCTGAGCTCTCCCAAATCACTATAAAGTTTTTATACAAACACGCCAAAAAATGCGTTTTTTGGCAAATTTTGAAAAATGTTGACCAAAAAATCGCGTTTTTTCGGCGCGCGCTCCCCTCAAAAATTAGCGTATATTGGCGCCATAGGCGACTTTCGAAAAATTTTAGGGCATCTTACCAAAAATAGATATCTCAAAATATTACCAAGGGGGACCCTTTAGGTCGGCAGGGGGTCAAATCCATTAGAGGGGGCGTCCGTCCATCCCCCCCCCATATATATCCGCTACTGTACCTGCATCTAGTTCGAATTAGGTCACCATAATAACTAAGTGGTACAAAATATAGTTTAAGAGGCTACCTAGACATATGAGATAACTGGTCATAACTTGCTGGTCGGACAAGCTTATTTGACACTCAGTGAGCGGCACAGTTTCGTTCTGTGGACAGGTGATGTCGAGACAGTAGGCCACCCCCAGGATGTCTCTGGCCACTAGAGTTGACCCACCCACAAACACACTGTAGGTCGCAGGCAGCACCATGTCACACACTTTCTCCGCCACCTGAACATCACAATAGCACACGTTATCAAACAAGCCAAGTTGCACTTCGCAGGCACGAACCAAAAACATGAAACTGAATAAAATTAATGCGAAAATCCCAAAATGATCATCACAGCAGAAAAGAACAACTATCACACGTAGAAACAAAGTAGAACGCATCAAAACTTATAGAAAGTTAATTTCTGAAGGATGCGATACTTTCGAAATGGTCCCGAAATTGCGTATGCGATCACGTATTGAACCTTGGCAATACAATATTGCAGGATCGGCTAGAAAAAAAAACAGTAATAGAACCAATCCCCCCATCTGGGATTAAATCTTTTATGGAATAACGAATGGTTTTCTATGGTTACATCTGAAAACTAAATATGTTTAGAATAGCTTAATTAGTCAACATGACCATTTTTATTGTAATCAGACATGGCTAACATAAGTTTTTTGAGTAAATATTCGCTGGTGGGGAAAGGAAAAAAGTCATTTATTAAACGGGTAATAATAAAACGGTTATATGTTCTTTTTTTCAGCCTCCCATATGAGCCAGAGTGCGAATGAATGTCCTCACTCACATCTATAGGCATTTCGCACACTGGCCACCAGTTGGACTGGTTCTCCGTGCCCACCACGAAAGTGGCCTGCACCAGACCCATAGTCAGTCCATCCGGATCAGCCGCCGGGGGATCGTACAGCTTCACTGAACCTATTCTCGCACCTGCCACAAAATCACCGGATCAATTTTTGTAACACAGAGGCGAAGCGAGCTCAGCACCACTTGCGATACAACACAAACATAAGTCGAAAAAAAAAACTAGGTGATCCAAAAAAATTTTTATGTCTCAAAACAACTAGCCGCCCAGCTGAAGCTGGAGGTACGTGTTAGAAATTGAATGAATTTGCTATACTGATGCTGCACAAAAAAAAGATTTAAAAAATTGATAAACACTAGCCAGAACACGACAAAAAAGCATCTTTATAACAAAAAAAAACTTAAAACTCGAATCAGCATAACTTTGCTAGTATTGGATTCGAAACTGCGACCTTACGATTCTGAGTCTTAAGCCCTGCCCTCTCGGCCACGAACGCTTAACAATCGGCAATTTCTAGTTACAAACAAAACAGCCCATGCTAATAAATTGCCGATGCGATGCAACAAAAGTAGCACCAAAAACAAATAGACACAATTTTGCAAGTAATAATTTGGTATATAACAAATTGAAGGCATCCACTCTAACTTTGCAAGTAAAAAATTGGAAAGCATTTATACAAATTATGTATAAATTATGCAGTATTGGATTCGAACCTGCCACCTTACGATTTGGAGTCTTAAGCCCTGGCCTCTCAGCCACGAACGCTTAACAATCGGCAAACCTTAGTTACAAACAAAACAGCTTATGCTAATAAATTGCCAATGCGATGCAACAAAGGTAGCACCAAAAACAAATAGACACAATTTTGCAAGTAATAATTTGGTATACAACAAACTGAAGGCATCCACAGTAACTTTGCATGTAAAAAATTGGAAAGCATTAATACAAATTATGTATAAATTATGCATTTCAAAAAATTGCGAGATATAACAGAGGTGGCACCATTATTTACTACTTATGTTAGAAAAGAAATAGTCGTACTATCACAATAACACTCACTGAAGTTTGCATGTGTAAAAATTTTGAGATGATCAATTTTCCTAAGAAGACAACATTTCTCTGACAAAAAAGGAGTCGCCATTTTTGCAACCAGTTCTTTCAATTGGATTTTTCATCTCAGATTTGATTGCGTAAATTTTAAGAAAATTTAAACAGTTTCTAAAAAACGGCCAAAGTTCTAAAAAACGGTCAACAGACATTTAACTTAAAACTTCAACAGTAAAAACTTTCCAAAAAAACTTTTTAGGTTTCAAATCTTTGAAACAGAATTTTTCCCGTTTAAAAAAAAACAGTTTCAGGTCAGATTCGAACCCAAGACCTTTGAAATCCCAGGCATATTCACTACCTCCAGGCTAAGTTGGCCGCGAACGCACAGGAGTTTGAACTCAATATGAGCCAAAATACAAATGATTCTGTTCAGCAAGTTGTTAACCCGGAAAAGTCTATACTCCGGTTTGACAAAAGCTTGCTAATTGCAAGCGTATATATCTTAGTATTTTCAATTTTTTCGGTTTGCAACCATTCAAAAAGCAAAAAGAAACCTTAAAAGAAACAATTTGACAATCCTATCTCCCATACATTTCTGTTGTTATTTGTCAAACAATCGACACACCCGACGAAAGCTTCACAGGACACAACAAACACGCAACATTGAAATAGATCCATCAACATGAGCAACGAAGATTGCCTGTGACTGTGCACATGCTTAAACAGATTACAATTTTTTAAATTAGAGTCGTTTTGTCTGTGCATGGTGTGTTGAGAGAATTAAACCAACGCGAAGAAAATTAGTGAATTAAGCATAATCGACAACACGTGTCTTCAAAAACGAATGAAAAGCAGAAATGAACGAGAAAAAATTGAAGATTTTTCAACTTTTTGCACAATAATTTCAAAATCTATTTTGAAATTTTTTTAAGAAGAAAGAGCTAGATTAAGCTCTTAAAACTAGGTTTTCAAAGTTTAATCAAGTTTTCTTATCCTAAATAATTATGTTTTATGCAATGAGGCGAAGCGAAGCTTCGCATCACTTGCGATACAAAAGTGCGTAACTATGATTACCAGCAAGCAAAAAGACGAAAAAACACTGAAAAAAAATTACTTGCAATATTGGAAACTTTACAAAGAGCTTTCAAAATGCTAAAAAGAAACCGAGCCTTTCTGCGGGACCTGCGCCGACAAAAATTAGCTGAAACGTTTCTGTTTCGACAAAAAACAGGCCCCGACTGAAATCGAACTTCTGGGGTTTGTGATCTCAAGCACGGGTGTTAACAATGCACTAAAGGCACAGAACAACCCTTGAATTCATTAAGAAAACAACTTTCAAAATAAAACACAGCAAGAAATACGTTTAATTTCTTGGAGCTCAATTACTTGCCGAAAACCGGAATACACTGAAATGTTTTTTAGTTCGTAAAAATGCCCAAACTTTAGGCACATTTGGTGCTGCGGTAACTAAGCCGACAAAAAAGCAGACAAACAGAGGATTTTTTGACGCCATTTTTCATGTTTCCAAATCTAGTCAGAAAAAATTTCCCCCAAAAACTCCTTTAGTGAAATCGTCATTTTGAAAAGTATTCGGAAAATCTTCTCGAAGTTTTATTATTTGTCCTGATATTGCACCTCTAATGCTTTAAGCGTCGATTCAACTTTTACTCTTTCAGCTGATAAGAAACTCAAGAATACATAAAAATATTAAGATGTTTACATCAGTTTTATTACAGCGGCCAAGCGAAGTTTCGCAACACGATCAAAACAAAGCATGCATAAGTAGCTGACTAAAATGAGACGAAAGCCGCTGATTGCAAAAAAAAAAACGAAAATGCCAAAAAACAAAATCTATCACACGGTTGATTGTTTGACTCGATTGGTTATAAAGAAAGTATATTAAGATAATAAAATGTGGTACTCGCATCGAGAAAAAATGCCAAGCAGTAAACTTTTGAGCCAAAAAATTTTCTCATACGAAAGTCTTACAAACCAGTCTCCCTCCTCATCAAAACACAAATAAAAGAGAAATTTTTCTCTCTTCAAAATAGGCAACATGAGGCCACTAAGTCGATTTAACAAAGGCTCAAACAAAAAGAGGAAAAATAAGGAAAATTTATTTAATTGAGTTAAAAATTTATAACAGAAAATGTGACGTGAGTTAGGACTGGAGTGTATAACTCATAGAGTAATTTCGGATAGGGTACACCGTCTGCTCGTCACGCTATCTTATTTTCGGCCGGATAGATTCGTGCAACTTCTTAGTCTAATACCGATCCTAATCTTACTCTTATACTATCTAGTCTCAGGTTGTTTAACTAGTCTCTGCTAGGCTCAATAGATCTAGGGTATACTGGTTTATTGCGGCTGCTGAAGTGCTCGGGAGAGTCCAACTAATTTCTAAGTTAAATTCAAATCTCTCTGGTGCTGAAATTACAAGTAACTTCAGCACTTACAAATAAGTGGGTTGTTAGTTAGATGGATCGTGATTGGTTAATATTAAATACTTTACATTGGTAAAACATTTAATTTATCCAATCATAAAATGTAGTTTAGATCAGGTTCCACCCATCCGGGTTTTACAGAGTTTTTTAGAACAGTTCTTCTGTAATTCAAGGATGGATGATGGACGTTGGTATTTGGTGAACATCATAATTTTCTTCCGCTTCTTCTTTGTTAAGGAAGTTCCAGGAAGCTGGAGTTAGAGACATAAGACGTTGTGTTCTTCTTGTGACAACGACTAAGTCTTCGCAACAAACTCAAATCTGATTTCAGAATGGTTGGCTATGTCAGGTTTTTCTGTTCTTCGTGGAGAACTTCTTTTGTGTCTGATCTAGCTTGGGAATGGCGTGGAGATTGTGCGTGGAGGGGATGCCTGGTTACTCGGATCTGTACGTATACTTGAACATCGAGGTGGTCATTGGTCTAGTTCAATGAAGTCCTTTTCTGCGAGGTCAAGTCGTACTCTAAATCCTTTGAGTTGTGGTTGTGAGCGGCATATCGATTGTAGTTGGTCATTCTCTCTCGAGTGTAGTGGGGTCGTCTTGTCTTTTGATGTTCGTCCTTGGTGTTGTATTCTGATCTATATATTGCATCATGTGATTTTACATTTTATAAAACTTTTATTAGTTTAATATTTTTTAATAATGATTTTAGTTAGTTGTTTTCACAAAAGCTTTTTGTTTTAGTTCGGTTATTTTGAAGAGTTACTCACCCTTGAGTAGCTCTTATTAAAAATAGAGGTGTGGTCACAAAGCGTGGATGTAGCGCGGTGGGTTAGGCCGGCTATAGAGCATGCTCAGGACGTCCTTCCTGGTGGGTTAGGCCAGGAGTGGGAGTATGATTTCATGCGGTTTTTGTGAGGGGTCCTGTTATGTGACAACGTTTTATGTTGGGTTTGTTGGTCTTACTTATGTCTTGTTGGTTATGTACTTTTTCCAAAAAGCAAATTGTTTGTGGTATGGGTTTGTCTTTCGACTTTTTTGTGTTTTATTATTTCTTTCTAAGACTTTGTAATAGTCTTCAAAAGAATAAATTATCCAGTTTTAAACTGGGTTAATCCGGTTTGGGTACCGTTGGTTTCCTTTTCTTAGTCATGCTGTTATTCTATGATTTGTGGTATTTAGTGAGCTGCATTGGTTAGTTTTGTTTAGTATATGATTCCTTTCCAACCGGGTTAAAGGAAAGTTTGAAACATGTTATTATATGTTAGAGTTGTTGAGTGTGAAAACTTGAAACTGAAATTCATTATTTTAAACAATTCTTCGTGGGCGAGCTGTGCGAGTGTGGATAGGATTTTTGTGCGAATGAATGAAAATATCAAAAGGTTAGTACTGCAATTGCATTTTATTAATTTACTGCATAGAATTTGGAAATTTACTGCTAGTTATGGGGGAATATTAAGATACAAATTTTCATCATAATTAGATTTACTGCTTTGGGGGAAAATATTAGAGATGAATTTACTGCATTGATATTAAATTTAGAAATTTATAAGTGTAAGAGATTAATAGAATTTTAAAATTGTTTGATGAAAATTGTGATTTTTATTGTTTCTTTTGTGGTTTTTGTAGGTGATTGTCGGATGAAAGCTAAAAATCTAATGAAAACATGAATAAAGAATGGTGAGTTTTTAATACTGTAATTAGTTAGTAATATTCATTTAATTCATACTTACCTGTTAGTCGTCGGGGAAAAAACCGTGGGGGAAGATGTCGTGAATTAGTTCTGAAGTTGTTAGTAGTTTAGCTAGAATGCGGATGATATTTTTAGTCTGAAGCAGTGGCCAAAGCAATTGAAGTGCCTTAATAGTGGTTAGTTCTTCAGTGCCTACTGCAAACTCATAAGGTGTGTTTTGGATTAAGTTATATAATTTGTGATTGAATTTAGTGTTGTGGATGAATTCTAAAATTGGGATTTCTATAGGCTGTACAAACTCGTGCGGGATAAGGAAGGGTCGGGATTCTTCGGCGTTGAAGGTCTTGGTGATGGGGCAGAAAATGTACATTTGGGTTATGGGGTCATAATTACGAAGAATACCATGGAGGTTAGTGTCTTTAATACAATATGTGAAATTTAGGAAATACGGTGAAGTGTATTTTGAATTGATGAATTGAAAACGATGGTGTGGTTGTCTAGAGGGTGTGTGGAGGTCAAAGTGATTTTGGATGAAACGATAGTAACTGTATGTATGTGTTTGTTTAGTGCGCAACATAATATCATGTGAGCAGTGCAAATCTCTTTCGTGTGGTGCAAGGAAATGAAAGGTTAGTGAAAAGATTTGGAAGCGTTCTTTAAAACTTTCGTATGCTTGTGTGTTTGTTAGTGCTTCTGAAATAATGTGATCAAACTTTCGGTCGAAGATGTTTAGTGTAAATACATATGGTGTCTTGATGAAAAATTTCTCGGTGATTTGTGGATTGGCGAAGCGATCGTCGTCTAAGAATTGATCTTGGTAAGCTCTGATGATGTTGTGATCGTAGTATTCTAGTGTATATTCATTAGCTCTAGGTGCAGTGTGTATTTTTAGTGATTTTTTATATCCAACGTAAGTAAACTGTCTAGCGGTTAGTGGTGTAGTTAGTCGATATAGCATGTCTTTGTTTCGTTCTATATCGATGGAAGTGCTGGATAAAGGTAAGCAAAGAGGGTTAGTGAAATGATAGTATGAGGTCCAAGAGAGAGTGGGCATTAAAACGTATTCATCTACAAAGTTGCGTGTTTCGTTAGTGTCGTGGGGGGTGTTTAAGGTGTATTGTGGAAATGAGGGTAAAGTGATAGCTAAAAATTCTTTAGTGTTAGTATGCTGGGGGTGGTTGATGTATTCACGGGCTGTTCCTGGTTTTGCTGGGAAAGGATGGTTGGGGAATTTTCTTTTAAAAGTGCGGTAAGCTCTATTAGTGTTTAGTGAAGATATAGTGGATGTGGATGATGGTGTTAATGATTCAGTATAATTTGAAGAGGGTGTAGGGGGATTGGATGAATCTGTAGTGGAGGAGATTTGGTTTATGGTCGGGGTGTTAAGGTGGTAGGGTTGTTGTTGGAGGGTAATAAAATTATCTAGCTCTGGGGAGATTCGGGGGGTGTCTGGAGAATGAGATGATTGGTCAGAATGGTATGAGGAGTAGGTTGGGGTAACTTGGGAAGCATAAGAGGGTGTCGGAGTGATTGGGTCAGGGTTATTGGACAATATGGGTTGAAAAGGAGGTTGAGAAAAATTAGAAGGGTTATGAAAATTATTGGATGGGGATGGTTCTGAGTCGGCAAATTCATCGGGGGTTTCAATATTCGGGTTATTTAGCTGTGAGATGGAGTATAAAACTGAAATATGTGAGTTAGTGTCGGAATTCATGCCTGATGTTACATTGCTAGATGGAAAATCGGGTGGCGGAAAAGCAAAAAGTGGTATGATTGGGATGGGAGAGGTAAGATTGGTTGGATGGGAATTTGATCGGTGTAGTGATCCAAGTTGGCGGCTCATCGTGGGCTAAAAAAATGATTATTTTGAGATTGAAAAGCGGTGGTATGGGGCTGTTCAATAATTTGTTCATAAGTATTATCATCTTGTGTTTGATGTGTCATTATATGTTGGACGGGACTTTGCGATGTATTGAGTCGAAAATTTGGATTATGTGTGATTGCTAAATTTCGAAAATTTCGTGGGACTAGGGATAGTGGATGGTTATTTGGTAGGGGTGGCAATTGTGGTGCCGTTGGCTGTGTGTCGACATTGTTATGTTCTTCGTCGTATGTATTTTGTCGTGTTGTTATTTTTGTGTTATATTCTTTTATTTGTGCGTCTAAAAGAATTTTGTTTATAGATGTGGAAAAAATTCCAAAAAATCCTGCAAAGAGTATGCGTGCTACGCTTGCTTGTCTGTTTACTTGTGTGTGTATAGCACATGTATTGTAGATTCCTTTTAAGAGTGAGAAAAGAAATCCAATAAAGTTAAACATTGCGTATAAAATAGTCAATTTTTCTAAGATGTAGTAGGGCCATCCTAGAAAATCGAGGATCTCATTTTTGAGTGTAACAAAGCTAAAAATGTTGATTGGTGATATATCTTGGGGACGGTATTTTTCGCCATTTAGATATATATAATCTTTAATGTCTTTAAAATATCCGCTATAGTCTTGTGTGTAGATATCGGCAAAACCTGCGGTTTCTGCAAGTTTGCGTAGATTTTGGTCAATTGATTGTCTTTGTATAGTGTCCATTTGTGTTAATAATTCTTGGAATTGTTGTGTTCTAATGTGATGTTGAATATCTGATTTTGAATAGATTCCTATTGATTGTAAGTCTATATTTGGGTTTCGAGCGATAGCGCGAATGCTTTCTGGTGAAAATTTTTTGAGTGATTGCATTAATGTTGGATATGGAGTGAGAAGATAATATTTATTTTCATCAGGGTTTAGTTGTACTACATTGTGGCTGTTTTCTGATCCACATGGGACTGCGGTATCCCAGAAGTAGGTTCTTCGTGAAAGTGTATCCACGAAATGTACTTTATTCTTATAAAAGATAGGGATTCTTTTATAACATCGTTTATCTTCAAAAACGTATAGTGGTGATACTTTTTTGGTACAAGTATAAAACCATAAGATGTTTCCTTCGTAGTCTAAAAAATTTGATCTATTTCCTGATAATAAGTATCCTGCGTAGGGTATTTTTAATACTGCTAGTGCAAGTGATTGTAATATTTGTGTTCGTTCCAATTCACATAGTTGGTGTAGTGTTTCTAATTCGGAGAGTGACATTTCTTGAAAAATGCGGCTAATTGTATAGTCTAGTTTTATATCCAAATGAATATCATAGTGGATATTACCGAAATATGTAGTATTCATTAGTGATAATTCTTGTAAGCGTGTGCTTCTGGTGTCATAAGGTTTTAGATGTCCACCAGGTTGTCCGTTGCTTTTTTCAAAATTAACTGGTATATAGGATGTTCCTTCGTTTAGAGGATGACCTGTGGCATATGGGTCGATTTTTACTTTTCCAGTGGTCATGTCGAATCCTTTTTCGTATTCAACTAATATTTCAGAGTATTGTGTTCTGTGAAGTGGATTCCTGTATTTACATGCAAGTTCTGTTTCTTGATATATTTGAAAACGTGTCAATTTATTTTCTATATTGTCAATGTTTCTAAAATTAGAACTTAGTTTTCGTGATGGATGGACTTGTTCATAAGGAATTGATTGTATGAAATATTTTTCGTGAAATTTTATCATACGAGCGTGTATTTTTGCTACTTGAAATGTTGTACATGTATCTTCGGGGAACCAAACAATTGTTGCTTGTGTTCTTGTTGTAGGGTCGCAATATCCTTGATCATTTTTACAAGGTAGTCGGATTCCTTGATAGATCATTGTATTATCAGATAAATCTCGTGTGAGTTGTATTTTTTCAAGTTGTATTTTCCAATCGAAAAACATTATTTCTTGGTATCCTTTATTTTTCGTGTCTGCTTTGCAGTTTGATGGGTTATTTATACCAATGTGTGGTATCCAATGTTTATCATGTAGGTCATAGGTTAATCGTCCGTGTGCGCCGTTATACGGGTATTTTTCGTCTAGTTTTATATGTCCTTGGTGTCTTTCAAGTTGTGATTGATGTACAGGGTCTGAAAAAACTTGAAAGTTAACTAACTTTCTTGCGGAGTTTTTATTTTGTGTGATGTTTAGTCTAAGTAATTCATTTTTACAATCGTCGGGATTGAGATGTAAAAGACGTTCTATATTACTTTGATAGAATGATTCATGGTCAAGTCGGTTTTTGTTGCCGTTGGAGACTTGTGAACAATGTACTTTCTTTTCGGAAAATGTCGCTGTGAATTTATAACCTGTAACTGTTGTTGCTCGGGCTTTTGAATAGAGTGTTGCTATTACATTTGTGGTTTCTATAGCTTGTGGTTCTGTTTCACATTGTGATACTTGATTTATTGCATATTTGTGTAGTGTTTTTTGTTCATTTTCTTCGCAATCGTAGTGTGTTACTAATAAATCTTGTGGTCCTGTACGGGGGGAAGGGCTTATGTTTTGATTTGATGTTACTAGAAAAAGGAGTTGGAAAAAAATTAATAAGTTTAGAATATACATGTGTATGATAATCCTGAGTATGGGTTATAAAATGTAATGTAACCAATTGTGTTTTTGGTATATCTGTCGTATTTATATATTACTTCAGTAGTTATAAATGGTGGTGGTAGTGATTGAGCTGTTATGTTAGGTGGATTTAATGGGTAGGGATGTTGAGTAATGTTGTTTAATTTAACTGTGATTTCAAACTTTAATTGTAAACTGTTTTGTTGGAGTATTTGAATATTGTGATCACGGATATCGTTGTGAATATCTTGACGATATTGTAATCTATTAAGTGCCCAGTTATGAAGGCGGTTACTTTCTTGATGTTGTCCAAATAATGGTGGAGGTGCTGTGAATGTATTCCAATCTAATCTTAAAGGGATATTTGTTAATGATTGTTCTCGGTATCTTGCGTCGAGGTTGTTTGGAAATGTCAAGTTAAAAGGTGTCGGTGAGATTTGACTAATTGATGGTGTTGATGGGAGTGATAATGTTTCGGGTAGTGATGAAGATGTTGTATCTGTAGAAATGTCTATGGGGTCATTGACTAAATTTGGTTCACCTTGTGTGAATGAATGTGTAGTCCAATATGGTAGTCGTGATGCCTGGTTTGGGGGGTTAAAGGGATTTTCACGTATTTGTTCAGATGTTGGTGTTGAACCTAAGTAATCTGAGGGTAGACTTGAAGTGCTTCGTTGGGAAAAAAGTGTAGGAGTTTCTGGTGTGATACCAGTGGTGTTTTCTGGAGTGGTTTGTGATGGTGATTGAGGTATTTCGAAATGAACTCGGGGAGTTTGAAAATTTCTATTTCGTCGAGGATGTATAATTTGTCTATTTATTTCTGTTGTGTTTTGGTTTTGACTAAGGTTTCGTATTCTACTTAGTTCTTGTGGTAGTGTTGGGTAAAGATTATATGTTGGTTCACTTAGAGGTGCTTGTCGTTGAACTGGTTCTAGTGGTTCAGATAAACGAGCGTGCCGTTCTTCAAAAGTGTATGGATTATCTTGAAAAGAAATTCGTGTAGATGTTTGAGGATTTTGAGTAGTTGAAGGTGGTGTTGGATTATCTTGGGATGATGTCGGTGAAGACTGACTTTGTGACTGTTGAGTAGCAATTTTTGATAGTTTTTTGAATTATTACTTTAGTGAGAAAATTTGTGTTTATTATAATATTCTTCCAAAAAAATAATTAGGAAAATTGTTGCTAGGGCAAATGTGATGATTGCTTTTTTTATACATTTACATATGGTCAGAATGAGGGATGATAAAAATGTTATGAAAATTACAAACAATAAAAAAATATCAGTTCTACTGGAAATTGTTCGTATCATTTAGACAAGTTGTTAAAATCGTACCTGTGGATATATTCAAGGGTTTTGGAAAGTTGGAGGAATAGTTCGAGTATAGTGTAGAAAATTAAAAAAATGTTACAAAAAATGATTAAGATTATTAGAAAAGATTCAAGTATATCAAAAAGAAATATTATAAAGGCTTCAAGTATTGAAAAAAAATGTTTAAAATTTATAAGTATTTGAGCAACTGTTTGAGAGAAGAGCATTTAAGAAATGATCTCTTGGTCGAATATTTTTTGCTGTTTGAGGCGATTTTCTAGTGTGGTCGAATTATTTATTAGTTTTTTGACAAGTGGGTTGAGTTTTGTAAAAATTTGTTGGGGGCAATTTTTATGGTGATCGGGAGGTCGTCTTTTTCTTTATTTTTGTTTGTCAAATGATCCGGGGTATGGTGAGATTTTTATACTTTAGGCTAATTAAAATCTTCATTTTGTTACTTTAGGCTAAGTTATCAAATTTGTTTTGGGGGTATTCGTGGTCTGAGTTGGGGAAATATTGTTGATCTTTGGGTTATTTGATAAGGGAGGGGTACGGTATTATGGTGATATTTATTTTAGCTGTCAAGTTGGAGTGGTTTGCTTATTTTTGACCTGGAGGTTGTAAAGTTACAGTTAGAGATGTGCCTGGAGTTCTAGATTATTCGTCTAATTGATCTTAGTTTAAGTTAGAGAAAGTGGCGGATTGGATGAATCCTATTGGTCTATTTTGAACTAGAATTATTGCGTACTTGTGAGCATGTTATTTTGAAAAATTGAAATGAAAAATGTTACGGAGGTTTCAAGATTGTGAAGTATAAACTCTTAAAATTACTTTTTAAATTCTACTTTCTTTATTATTTTAGATTGGGGGATGAACATTTTGTAGTTTTTACGTGGTTGATTTCGGAGTCTTGTTGTTTTTCTATGTTCTGATTTGTCTATTTCTTCTTGGGGTATTATTTGTTCTGTCATTTTTCTATTTTTTTTTGCTTTTGGGATTCTTTATGGTCTAGATTTTTTGTAGTGTTTTTGGTAGCGGTTGGGTTTGTGTTTTGATTTTCGGTGGGGTTATCATTTTGTTCTGTATTTTTCAGATGTGGTTCGTTTTGAACTATTTTTAATCCTGTGAAGGAATATAATTGGGTTAATTCGCGGAGTGCGTATTCTTTTGGGTAGTAAGGTAATAGGTTGTTTCGGTGCTGAACGATTTCTTTTTTATTGGAGTCGGTAATTTTATATGTGACATCAGTGGGTCTTGCAATTATTTGGTAGGGTCCTTTTCGGAGGGGTTGTAATTTTTTAGAAATTCCTTTTTGAGTATTAAAATTAGGTATGAGAACAAATGTTCCAATTTTTAAATCGGAAGCTGGTGTAAAACGTGAATTGATTTGTTCATTTATGTTTTGTCTTTGTAATAACTTTTTCGTTATTTTTTGGTAAATTTCATTGTGTTTCTTATCTCTATTTAAAATCCATTCGGTGTGTGTACCGGAGGCTAATTTAAGAATTTGTGGGTGATGAAAATGATCTTCATCGTGTGTATGTAAAGGTAGGTTATAACAAATTGAGTCTTTATTTGGTTGACAATAACCTTGTGCGTTTTTATGGGAATTTGCTGTAAACATTATTGGTTTGCGTGGCTTTTGGTTAAAAACCATTTCATATGGTGACATTCCTAGTGTTGTCGTAATTTGTGAGTTATATGCTAAGGGAAATAATTTTACATCTGCTGACCATTCGGTATATTTTGTATCATTTCCGTTGATGATACATCTAAGATATTCTTGTAGTGAACGGTTCATACCTTCGACTAAGCCGTTTGTCCAAGGTGCATGAGATGTACGTGGTTTGTGTTTAATGTTGTATAAATGACATAGTGTTATTATTTCATTATTTATGAATTCTGTACCATTGTCTGTGACTAAAATTTCTGGTAGTCCAAATTTTGCTATCCAGTGTTCATAAAGTGTTGTATATGCGTAATAAGCATTACAATGTGGTACTGGGTTAAGTGCTACATAGTGTGTGAATGCGTCAACAATTACCATAATGTAGGAGTTTCCTTCTGATGAGGGTGAAATTGGGCCTTTAGTATCAAATGAGATACGGTGATTAAAGTACAAACTCTGTCCTTTAAAATCTTGTTTTTGTGCTATTTGTTTTTGATTTGGGTAAGGTTTATTTAGTTGACATACTATACAGTCATTGCATAGTACTTTTATCCAGATTGGTGCATTTGGGAAGTAAAAATTTTGTATAAAATTTGAATATGTTTTTTCTGATCCAGAGTGTCCTTTAATATTTTGTGTATGTGAAATATTAAAAGCTATAAGAATCATACTTAAAGGGAGACATGGAACTGTAGATTCATTTAGGTTATACTCTAAAAGGTCTGTATTTTCGTTAATTGTTGTGTTGTTAAATTTGCGAAAGTATCGGAGGAGTGTTTTGTTTCCTAGAATGGTTGAATCTGCTTTGATAGGTTTAGTTTTATATTTGTGCCATGATTTTAGTTGTCTAATTATCGGGTCAAGATTTTGATATTGTTTTAGTGTTGAAATTGTAATCGTTTCTGTTGGAGGGAGAAAAATGTTTTCAATTTCGAATTTAGATAAGGGTATTGTATCTAATGGGTCATGAAGATCAAAAACTTGATTTATTGTGTATTTCGAATCGGTTGTTGGTGGTCCTGATAAATTTATTTTATCAGTTAAATTTTCTTTTTCTATTAGTGGAAAATGGTCTTTTTTAGTTTGGTGTTGTTTTGTTCGTTTTTGTTGGGTGTTATTTTTTATCCATTGAGAATATGGGATTGGTTTGAAAGTTGATGTTCCAAGTAGGTCAACTTCATAATGATTATTTTGACAATCTAAATAAAGTGGGAAATGTTGTAAATTATTTATTTGTGATTGTTCAATATCAGTTTTAACTGCATATTTGCATTCTAATCGGGGTGATGTTTCGTTTTCTGCAAGGTAGAATTTTATGTTTTTGGGTATTTCAACTGTTGTTTTTCGTGTAAGTAATTCAGGTGGTGTATTTCGACTTAAGGTGTCTGGTAATGCAAGATTTTTTCCTGCAGTCCAAACTATATGTAAGTTTGGGAATTTCATTAGAATTAATTGAAATCTGTAAACTCGGTGGTTTGGGTTAGACTTCTGTGTGAAAAGAAAAATGATTGGTTTGTGGTCTGTGAATAAAACTGTGGGATGTTGTGATCCAAGTATCAGAAATTCATATTCTGTCAGTGTATATATTATGGCTGTACATTCTCTCATTAGAGTTGAGAGTCGTAGCTCTGCTTGAGTGAATAATCGGGAATTTGCTGATATCAGGTTCATTTTATTTGTACCATTATGTGATTGTAATAGTGCTGCGCCGATGCCAAAGTTCGAAGCATCGCACATTGCATAAAATGGTTGATCAGGGTCTGGAATTGTGTTTGAAAGTTGTTCAGTTAAAAGTTTCTTTATTTCTTCGAATCGTGCTTGATGTTCTGTATTCCATTCAAAATTATTTTGTTGTCTAAGGATGTTGTAAAATGGTCGTAGATATAATTGCATTTTATAAACATATTTACTTAAAAAGTTTAACATTCCAAGGAATTCTTGGATTTTCTTTTTATTTGTTGGTGGTTGAAGTTTTTGAATAGCGTCAATGCGTGATTTCAATGGAGTGATTGTTTTTCTTTCTATATTATGTCCTAAGAATTTAACTCTTGTCAAAAAGAAGTGTGATTTATCGGGGGCGGCCTTCAGATTTTCGTTCTGAAGTATTTGGTGATATTTTTCTAAAACATTGAACATTTCGTCTTTTGTTTGTGATTGCATAAAAACATCGTCTAGATAGGTGATTGCGTTTTTCTTAAGTATTAGTGGTCTAAAAATTTTGCTCATAAAAGCTGAAAATGCTGCTGGTCCTATGGATATTCCATAGAATAAGCGGTTAAATTCATATTGTTGGTTTCCGATAACAAATTGTGTTAAACGTCGTGATTGTTCATCTAGTGGCATTTGATTGTATGCACTATTCATGTCGGCGGTTGTGAAGTATTTGCCATTTATTTTTGTTAAAATAACTTGTATTGGTTCGATGGGCCAATTACATTTTGATTCATCTATGAGTGAATTGAGGTATCTAGCGTCGAGAACGATTTTTAATGATTCTCCTTTAGCTAGAATGATAACGGGGTTGATGAATGTGTTGCCTTTTGGTTGTTCTTCTTTATTAACTGGTGATATAATATTATACTGTTCTAAAATATCGAGTAATCTGTTTACTTTATCATGTAAGTGAATTGGTACTTTACTTGCTCTCTGTTTTTTGAAAACTGCGTCTGGTTTTAATGGGAGATGTAGTGATGAACTGATTTTGCCAACATCGAATTTTGATGTTGCATAGACTGATGAATATTTAATTAGCTGTTTGGCTAACTTTTCGAATTCGTCTTGTGTTATTTGTGAATGTTGGAAATTAAACATTGTTAAAAATTTCTGTTGGTCTTCTGTGTAGTTACTTATGTTGAATGTAGGTTTGAAATATGGAGTTTTTGTGAAATAATCCGTATTTCTGTTTTCGTTACTTATTATATTATTTATAGATAATTCTTCATTAAGAATTGTAGATTGGCAAATATCTAGTAATTGGAGTATATTATTTACGCGATAGGCTTTTTCGTGTATTGGTGATATTGTAGCGTTGGTTTCACAATATCCTAAAAGTCCTAAAGGTAATGTTACTTGGTAAGGTGTGTTGTTATAAACATGTAAGGAAATAATATCTGAATTCGAATTTTTTAAATATTTTATTGAAGAGATTGTGATTTTGAAAAATTTATGAATAGGTTTGAATTCAAAATCTGACATATAAAATTTTTGTTTGTTTTGTTCTTTATCATATTGGTGAACTTGTTTGATTGAAAAATTATAGATGTTTCCTGATAGTGGTTTCAGGTGTTTTCTTTGTTGGTTAAATATCGGATAAAATTTTGAAAAAAATGGTGGTTGTTTATTTAATCTTTGAAAAAATGTTAAGGATGTTTCTTTTGTTTTTGTATATTTATCTTTGATTAATATTTTACTATTTAGGATGTTAATTGTTGGTATATACTTCGAAATAAATGGTATTCCAATGATATTATATTTAATATCAGTGATATGGAATATTTGTTTAAATGGCTTATTTAGAATTTTACTTTGCTCCATTGTTCTGGTAGGGAGGAGAAATAATTGGATTTTTCCGTAGTTTATCAATGTTGATCCTTGTGCTGTTGCTAGCTTACTGGAGGTTTCAAGAGGTGTTAGCTTTGGGTGTAAAGTTTTTATTTCATTCCATGTGGGAATGTTTATTATGTTTGATTCTGCTCCTGAATCAATTAAAAAATCGATTTCAAGGTCTGGTGGTTGAAATTCTTTGTTTCTTGGGCTTTCTAAGAGAAATGGTATTGTCCAGATTTTTTCTTTGGGTTGTTCTTTTTGTATATTTTGGTAGATGTGGTTTGTATTCAAGCATTTTGTTTTGACATTTTGATTGGGTTGTTCTGTAGTATTTTTTGCATTTGTTTCTTGCGTTGTTGGTGTGGAATTTATGGGTGTAGTGTAATAATTTTGAAGAAATTCTGATTGATTTTCATATATGTGTGATGGAAAGGGTTGTTCATATATGACAGATTCATAGTCATTTTCGACTTTTATCATATTGATAGAACGAGTGTTTTCAGTATCACTTTCTGAATCTGATGATGTACAGTTTATTTGATTGAGTTGTAACGTATCAGTTACTGTGTCATCAATACCTGGAGGGTCTGATGTTGTTTCTGGGTTAGATTGTACTTGATTGATTTGTCTTTGATGTTTAGGTGTACTACTTCTGTGGCGATTATTAGAGTTATTATAGTTATTATTATTCCGGTGTGGTGATTGGGAATAATTTCTATAACGATTATTATAACTTGGGTGTCGATTTTGTGAATTATTTCGCGATCTGTTTTGGTAATTATTGTTTGGTCTGTTATAGTTCGATCTATTATATGAGTTATTCCTTGATCGATTGTTCGGATAATTCTGGTTTCGGTTGTTTGAATAACTTCTATTTCGATTATAGGAGTAGTTTCTATTCCTATTGTATGATGAATTTCGTGATTGATTGTTTGGATAGTAATTATTTCTTGATTGGGAATTAGATCTAGAAACAAATCGTTGTGTATTTGAATTTGATCTGGAGTAGTTATTTCGACTATTTGGTCTATTGTAGTGATTTTGTGATGAATTATACGTGTTTCTTCGTTCTGGTGATCTTCCTCTATAACTTGAGTTATATGGGGATTGATTTCTTGTATAATTTGTATTGTTCGGGAGTGGTTTTCCTGAACTGTTGTTGCTGTGAACTGTTTTGTTCGGTAAATTTTGATCTTTTTTCATGTATTGATAGAATGATTTATTTGGTTCTTTGTATTTTTGAGGTTTATTTTGACTATCTTGCTGTTTTTGTCTACATTCGGAAATACTATGTCCGTATCGTCGGCAATAATTACACCATTTTTTGAAAGATGGTTTGCCTTTAAAGTTTGGGTTCTTTTCGTAAATATTGAGTATTTCAGTGATTTTTTCAACGAGGTCTGTCTCTGATTCCTGTATATTATTAATATTAGTGGGAGTCGTTTCAATTTTGTTAACGTATTGTAATTTCAGATTTTCCGTTTCTTCTAGTTTCATCGTGATTTCTGCTTGTTCTAGTTTGTCTACTAGTTTTCTAAAATCTAAATCGGGTTCTCGAATTGAAGAAGGATGGGATGCTCTCTTTTTTATTGCTATTTTCCTTAATTGTGGTGTTAAGGTCATCATTAAGATTTCTGTCATCTTTGTGTTTTTATAGTCATGTGTATTTAATGAATATGCTTTTCGAACTAGTGTTTCGATTCGTACTGCTATTTGCTTGATGGTTTCGTTTGGTAATCTGCGAATTTCATTACATAAAACTCTTTGTTGTTGTTTGTTTCTTTCGGAGTCAAACATTTTTGAAAATTCTTGTGTAAATCTTTTCCAGTTTGATTTTATTTCTAGAGGTAGTACTGAAAACCATTTTTGGGCTGCGCCATCTAAGGTTGTTTGTATTAACGCTGTGCGTCGATGTATCCAATTTTGATGTAGTGGCGTATTAATTGGTTCAGGTCCAATGTTTAAAATCAAGTTTGCTGTTACTGCATTTAAATAATCTTCTACAGAGTATTCGGGGTCTGTTCCTGTGAAAACCATTAAAGGTTTGTTTGATGTTATTGATGATCCACCCATTAGGTATGGATTCATTGTCATTTGTAATGATTCTGCTGCATTTGGCATTTGAGAAAAATTCGAAAGTTGGTTTCTTGTTATTTCATGTTGTTGGAGATAATATGGGAGTGGTATCTCATTTTGCATTTGTGATGCTTGATACGAGTGTGCAGTCATTGGATTTTGTTGTTGAATTGGTTGAAAAGATTGTGTATTAATTAGATTTTGTTGTTGAATTGGTTGTTGATGTTGTGCATCTATTGGTTGTGGAGAAAAATTTCTATGATTTGTACGTGTTCTCTGTATTCCTTGTCTACGATATTCTTGAGTATTTGGTGCAAATATATCTGGTTGTAAGAAATCATCATCTGAGGATAAATAATCCATTTGATAAGATGTTTGTTTGTTTTTATTTTGTTGAAAAAATGGGTAATTTTCACTGCGATCCTGTGGAGGATTTGGTTGAAAATTTTTGGAATTATATTGGGCCGTTGGGTTATCCCAGTTTCGAGGTTTTGTATATTGATTAAAATTCCTTTGTGGTTGATAATTTGTTTTTGACGGATGTGTATAATTATAATTATGGTCTGCAAAGTTGTTTCTAGTGAATGTTTTGCGTGTTTTTGATGGTATTGTCATGGGTCTATATGTTTGGTAATCCATATGTGAATATTTTGGAGCAACCGAAGGTTTAACGGTTGATTGTAAGGTTACTTGTGTTTGTGAAAGATTTGTATTTCTTGGTGTTGTTAAATTCGGGCGTATTGGTGAAATACTTTGTTGTGTAGTTGTTGTGTGTACAATTTCTTCATTTATGAAGTGTGATGGTGTCTGTATATCTTGTTGAGTAAGATTCCTAGTTCCATTGAGGTTTTCGTTGTGTATGACTGTAGAGTTTAAACTATTATTTTGTGTATCGGGTAAAAATGTATTATAGTTTAATGGTGTTGCATCAATTGTTAATGGTATTACTCTTACATAATCTCTTATGTAAGATATTGTACCTATTGCTTGACTTGAAATTGATTGTGGAAAGCTTATAAATGCGGGATGAGACCATTCGGGGTCCCAAACATAATCTGATTGTTCTGTGATAGCGGTATCATCGTTTGAATTTTGGGGTCTAAAATTTTTTCTTGCTTGTGCAATTAAATCAATATTGTGTGTGAAATAATCTATTATGAACCATGCCAAAATTTTTTGTAAATCGTGTTTGGTATGTTGTGAAACGTCATCTTTCGTGAAATTTTCTTTAATGATGTTTAAATAACTAGAGAGTAGTGTGATTTCATGTCGTACTCTTAAATGTTTAGATGTTTCTGTCGGTGAGACATTTGTTAATGGGAGTTCATTTTCTAATATCGAAATATAACTATATATTATTGCGAAAACTTCATTGGTGAAAATGGAGTTTGCTCTTTGTGAGTTATGGTATTGGATGCTTTTTATATATTCTGAAAAAACTTTTGAAAATTCTAAATCAAGATCGTCTGTTTGAATAGTATATGTTCTATTATTATGGTTTGGGGAAGTGAATTCTATAGAGTAGATTCCATACTGTTGTGTTATGTTGCATATATCTTTTAGATAGTGATCTATGATTTGTCTTTTGATTTTTACATCGGGGAACTCTGTTTTACATGGACTGATTCCGGGTTCAAATAAATTTACGAGTAAATTTTGACAAAATATGTGTTGTCCTCTATCAGTATCTGCATCTACTATAAAAGGAAAGATTTCATCATCATCTGGAGTTTCGTCACCTGGGGTGTGTGTTGAACTCATTTTTCCGTTCGATGACTGTTAATATGTAATTATTAATGTGTCGAATTGGTTGATTCCAATTGTATAAATGTACTGGTTTGTGTTTGTACTGTTTTTTTATTCTTCTTTTTCCTCTTTGTGATGAATTTGAAGTTGTTTCTGAGTCAGAAAAATATATTTGATCGTGAAGTGGGCAATTTTTATCTATTGATTCTTTTAGTTTGTAAAGTTCGTCTAAACTGTTGGTTTCTGATTCTGAAAATGCGTTTCGATTTTTTGAAAATCTTTTTCGTGTTATTTGTCTTTGTTTAGTTATTATTTTCCTCTTTAGTGTTTGTCGTTTTGTGCGAATGTATCCAACTGTTTGTGTATGAGGTGTGATTACAAGATCGTATTTTTTGTTATCTATTTCACAATTGTGTAAAACGATTGTTTGTTTATTTCCTAGGTTTTTAAATGACATAAGGTTTAGGATGACGGATGCAAAAAGTTGTTAAGTGAATTCTAATTACTTAAACTGTTAGTCCTTACGATTTTTTGGTTAGCTTAACCTGGGTCTATTTGTTCAGGGTTGGAGAGAAAAGTATATCGATTCCGAAGAATGATTTTTACTTTCTCGTGACTAGTATAAGCTAAGGTGTTAACTTACTTAATCTTACTTAGGGGTAGTGATTGTGTTCAAGGGTTGGAGAATAGTAAATCGATCCACAAGGTTCAGGTATAATTAGAACGCGAGTAGTTCGTTAGATACTATTTTAAACTTACTAAGTCTAAGATTTATCCTGGGTCTGGTAAGAGGGGGGGGTCAAGTGAAGGATGAATAACCGAAGTTCTTCACTATTTATCCTAATTTGAATGATTAGTTTTGTTTAAAAATTTCTATTAGTCCTGGGTTTTTAGAGAAGGTTGGATAGTGAATCGACGTTTGAGGTCGTTAGACACTAATTAAGTGGGTGGGGGAGAACAAAGTTGTTCTGTTTGATCCAAGGATAAGCCTTGATGATCAAGTTTGAAATTTAATTAAGTAGAAAATGATTTAAGATCCAAGGATAAGCCTTGATGATCTGATTTTGAATTAAGTGACTTTAAGTTTTAATAAAGTTTTAAATTTGTGTAAAGGAAAGAGTCAGTGTTTTATGATGTTAGTGAGTTGATGATTGCTGTTATGTTTTAGGTGATGAAGCTGGAACAACAGGATGATTTATGATTACTAACCATTTATTGTCATGCTACTAATTTTTATTTTCCAATAAATATTTTTCAAACATGTTTTGTATAATACTGCAGAGTTTTAGGAAAACGATCTAAGATCTTTTTATCAATCGTTATTGTATAATATTAATTTTGTTTAGCGCCTGAAATGATTTTGAAGAGTAACTTCAAGGTTTTATGTTTGCAAATGGAAATCTAAATTCATTGCAAGTAGTATTCGAAATATAAAAGTTTGTTCTGGCTTTTGCCGAACTATCATATAACTATACGGCAAGTTTCTACTTTGTCGTATGTCGTCTTTGGTTCGAGGTCTTCTTCCAATTCCGGGTAGTTCTGTTATGGTTCGGAATATTGGCTCTGATCTATTGAGTCGGAGAGACATTTCAATTAAATTATTGTCGTATAACATTTTGTAAATGTTTTTGTCTAATTTCTAATCTAATTTTTGTTAATTCTAATCTAGTAAGGTCTTGTTCGAGACTTATGGTCGCACCAGATGAGTTAGGACTGGAGTGTATAACTCATAGAGTAATTTCGGATAGGGTACACCGTCTGCTCGTCACGCTATCTTATTTTCGGCCGGATAGATTCGTGCAACTTCTTAGTCTAATACCGATCCTAATCTTACTCTTATACTATCTAGTCTCAGGTTGTTTAACTAGTCTCTGCTAGGCTCAATAGATCTAGGGTATACTGGTTTATTGCGGCTGCTGAAGTGCTCGGGAGAGTCCAACTAATTTCTAAGTTAAATTCAAATCTCTCTGGTGCTGAAATTACAAGTAACTTCAGCACTTACAAATAAGTGGGTTGTTAGTTAGATGGATCGTGATTGGTTAATATTAAATACTTTACATTGGTAAAACATTTAATTTATCCAATCATAAAATGTAGTTTAGATCAGGTTCCAGACGGATGTTTAAAATGCAGAATATATATAAAATGCTGTTTAAAATGTCCAAATTTGTCTGTTGCAGTAACTATGTTGCTAACAGGGGCGTATAAAAGATGAGTTTACATGAGTCTTTTGAACAAAGTTATTTACGGGAAAAAACGTCTAGTACCCTGTTGTTAAACCCATGCTAATTTTGTTCCGACCGATTAAGAAAAGTGGATTTTCATTATCTTCTTACTTGTTTCCTCCAAAATTTAGGTATCACAAAAAAATCATTAAAAAAAGAGCGTGTAGCATTTAAGTCGTTACAGTAGGTAGCGATTGATTAAAAATAAAAAAGAGCTTCCTTTTAATTTATTTATAGTTTTACTTCGAGCGAGTATAGCGAGCTAGTGCAGCATATAAAAAGCTATATAAAATAAGCCGTTTTTGAAGTTGCATTTGCAAAACGGGATTCGAACGCATGTCCCTCGTGTTGAGAGACATGTGCCTAACCCACTTGGCCAGTGGTCGCGGAATCTTCAGAGCTCTTGCGCAGGAACTACGTGCAATTTTTATTCTAATATAGCCAGATACGCTCCAAGTGGGTACTTATCGTACCTTTTGCCTACCCTATCCATTTTAACAACTTAGATCTATGTTATGATCCCAGAAACAAGGCAAAATTTCGTATTTTTTCTGCAGAATTAACCCGACAACAATAGACAGACAATATTCTACATTAGCCGAAAATTTCCGGTTCGCAAAAAACAGGTCTCGACTGGAATCGAACACTTGGGATTTGTCGTCTCAATCACGGGTGTTACAGCAACTTGGAAAAGAGCTGAACCTTCAAAAACAAGTCGGGCTACAAAAACTAAGCCGACAAAATAAGCAGACAACGATAGTCCGAAAAAGCACAAACTCTAGTTTATAAAAAAAACGTTCCCGGCCGGATTCAAACCACAATACTTTGCCGTCTCAAGCAATTGTGTTGGCTCTACGCTATATGCGCCAGATGGTGGATTGAGTTTGAATTTATAGTTACCAAGCGGTAACAAAGCCGAAAATGACTAAGCAGAAACCCAAAAAAAATTAACAAAGAAAAGATTTCAAGTCCCAATTCCCCTGAGAAGATACGCATGCAAAAAAAAATTCACCCTCAAACTACGCAATAAATGGCCACTAAGTCGATATAAAATAAATCGAAACCTATTGCACCAAAATTTTAGATAAGACCGGATATTTAAAAAATGCTCAAAATATGTTTGTTGCAACAGAAAGGCCCAGTAGATGATTGAGTCCAGGAGATGATTCCTATACACCAACTTCTGTACGGGAAAAGTTTATTACGCGATTGCAATACTCTTGCTTTGAGCAAGGGTAATCAAAATGTGTGCAAATGTAAAACCTTACCTTTCGAGTAATAAATTCTTCTACAGTTTATAAGCAAAATTGGAGATCGGAAACATTGGACAGCTGCTTACATTCATTCGTATACAAAGGAATCATTTACACCTTTTAACAAAAAAAGACTGGTATAGACTGGTATGAGATACTTTGTCCAGTCACCAAAAAAACAATAATAAACAAGAACAATGATAGTTTTTTCAAATTATTGTCTTTTTTTAGGCGTGGTGTAATTAAAGGAGCTGAAAAACTGGGGATTAGGCATATTCGACAGCCATACTAAAATACGCAAATATAAAAACAATTTTTGTAGACAAATTACTAGAAAAAACAAAAGGATAAATTTTTTAAAATCTTCGAAAAAATATTCACGTTTTTTTTTGCAGTTTTTTTGAATTATTGAAACTTTTGCATCAAAATGGCATTAAAATACTCAAAGTAAACTAACGTTATCCAAGTAAAACTAAGTTTTTACGTTTTAAATTAAGCGTTGTTAGCTTTAAGCCATTGAAAGATTGCTCGCTCGCTTTATTCGCTCGACACAAGACGAAAAATCAAAACATCAAACCGGTTTGTCTCAACACCGGGAAAACTTTTTCAAAAATTTTTTATAAGGTTCAAATCACGACTGTAAGGACTTTAATATGACGTACCACATAACCCTGTCCGATCATTATTTGTGGTACCTGATTTTGCGTGGAAAACAAAAAAAAACACCTGAAAACAAAGTTCCTCCCCATTTTCAATGGTCGGAACAAAAATAAACAATAAGTAATGACATAGTGTTTATAAGCTACTAAAGA
Organism: Symsagittifera roscoffensis; assembly: GCF_963678635.1. Classification (NCBI taxonomy): domain Eukaryota; kingdom Metazoa; phylum Xenacoelomorpha; order Acoela; family Convolutidae; genus Symsagittifera; species Symsagittifera roscoffensis. Next base: position 47,268,428 of record NC_087071.1, on the reverse strand, counting down.
CCAGCTCAAATTCTACACATTCATTCACATTAGAAACACATTTTTTTACAAACCTGTCATATCTTGTGAGGATATATTCGAAATCCAGGTAGACAATAAGACTACTACAAAGATGGGAAGATAAGAGGTAACACTTGAGATATAAAACTGAGACATTTCAGAGTCGCAGAAGTGTAAAGAATAATGAAGCAAAATTAAAAACTAAGTAAATTACACCAGATTACCAATGAAAGAGCTAACACGTACAGATCTTCTTAACTATTTTTAAACACGAAAATGAAAACCAGCATATCACATGGCGTGATCAACTTTCATTGCTGGCTAAAGTCGGTTACAATTGTCCACTGCTGTGATTTTCTTACCAATTAATTAAATTAACGCAAATCAGCTATGAACAGTCACAATAAAACATGTTTAAATCATTTCGAATATGAGCTTTTCCGGTACCCTTTCAATATTTTAAGCAACTTTTCGCTTAAACCAAATTATAGTGATCAAAATAAACAAGACAATGGTCATTTTTGAAAGTCTGTAATAAGTAATCAACACCTCAGTTCCACCGAATAAAATATAGAGTAACACTAGGTAGCAGGAACAGAATCCAAATCTGAGATGGCCTTTTTAGCTTTCTTCAATTCATCGTTAACCGTCAACAATTCCCTCACACGCGCAAACTTTGTCCGATCTTTCCTCAGCACAAACACTATATCTTCAATTGCAACTCTATTACCCGGTCTCGAACTCACGTCTTGTGATTTGTTCAGCAAATCAACTACAAATTTGATCACAAGTTGTTCGACTAACTCAACACTTTCTATATAAGGCGTTTTACTATCTCCCAAACCATACATTAAACTTCTTATTTCCTTTCCGAACATCCCTTGGTACTGGTTTGTGGACGCTACTTGTTTGTATCCACTAGTTCCAGGAGCTCCAGGGTTCCCAGTGACCAAGTCCTGCGATGATCCCGGGAGTCCGATTACTGGTACTGGATTCGAAAGTGTCATTGGTATTGGGATTGGTTTAAGTTTCAGTGGAAAACCAGCTCCAGACACTGGAGTCAATGATGAAACATTGTTCGACAAAGAGATGCCTGATTGCATAACCGAGGAATTAGATGATATAACTGCTCCACTAGATGACGCAATCGATAAATTTGGTGATGCAACAGATACATTTGGTGGCATATTTCTACTTGGAACCACAATTGATGATATGATGTTATTTCCTTGGGCGTTCGAAACCGAGATTAGATTTCTAGATGTTGCACCTGGTGTTGAAATGATTTGGAATGTCGTTTGAGGCTTAATGTTGGCTGCTGAACTTAATGAAGAGGTGGCATATTTCGGCTGTACTTCAACAATGTCATCGTCAGAATCCATGTTTTCAATCTGAAAAAAAAGAAAAAACTAAGCTTTTAAACCATTGAAGATAAAAAAAACTTCAAAGTTTTTGAAAATTTAATCAATGGCTTTGGTTAAAGTCTCATGACAAGTTTTTTACATCGGTACTTTATTGTATTACTTGCTTTGGACGTTAATGATCTGAAGCTGTCGCAATGTAACCCATGCATGAAGTGTACCCGGGTTGACATCCACACAAAAAATGCTTATCATACAACTCCATACAAAAAAGGTTTAACAAACAATTCCATGCAAGCATTCAAGGGAGAAAATGCCTATCATACAATTTCAAAATTGATACTACCCATTTTTTTCCATAATTTTTCCAGTTTATAATTAATGTAGAATTGGTGATTCTACTGTATTACATGCTATAGTAACCTGAGCGTAAGAATGATTCGTCATTAAGTTAAGCAGTAGAGCGAACAAAGGGTAAAGTTCGAAATAGTTCAATCTTCGAAGATATCGTCCCTCCTATGCCGAAAAACAAAATTTGACAAAATCGGCGAAACCCCCCACCCAAATTCGAATATAAGAAAGCATTTAATGTTATGAAATTCAGAGGAGCGATACTAGAGATGATTTGACTCGGGCATACAAAAATCGGGACCCCTCAGACCCTTGGGGGGGGGGGGCAAGTGACAACGGTCTCCGGAAGTGTAAATGGCCCTATCAGATCTCGGTAACTAGCGAATGGAATAGACTCAAATCCTAGTATGTTGGAGGCCTAGTTAAGGGAAGCTCAAGTTTGGAACCCCAGACCCCTAAGACCCCCACTTCCGGTTTTATGCCCTAAGTAAACAAACCCACCCCCAACTTCCGGAAGTCGTTTCTCGGCCTCCAAGGAACGCAGGAAGCTAAAACTTTGGGATACCTTAGGTAGTGGCAAGATACGTCTTGTGTTGTAATTTGAGCCAAATCCAGCCGTTGAACCGGAAGTTATTAGCACTTTAGAAAACCACCCCTTAAACCTGAAATAGGCAATTTACGCAAAATAATGAGCGAGGGAATATCGATTTTATGGCGGCATCAGATACTACAACGGACACCAAAAAAAGACCCCTAGCCAGTGAAAACCCTCCGGTGACTCCATCCGGTGTTAATAGCCTTTTCCCGGAGAAAGTGATAATGGACCTTAGAAATGGTATAACTTGTGAAATATTAATGGGATATGAATGAAACTTGGTAGTTAGGACCCCCATGGGATTCTGAACCCAAATATGGAAGTTTGACCCCAGTTGACCCCGGTGGGCGTTTAGGATTAAATATGTATAGAAAACCTCGGGATTAACACCGGAAAAAGGCGTATTACCCATCCCAATCCCTGGAAATGAGAATTGGTCACCTTGCTAAAAATTGGAGGAAAACTTATATATCGGGAACTAGAGCAGAAGCTGATAGAGATAGCTTTTACATTGCAACCTTGGAGTAGTGGATTTAATTCAAAGTGGACTTGGTAAAAAATGGGGTCAATTTAGCTTGGCGAATGCGCTATTAAGAGAGTACCAATCAGTGTAAAAGAAAAGTAGTCCCAGAGGAAATTGGTAGTAATAGAAGCATAGCATGAGAGTTAAGTTTCCTAAATAGTATGAACGGACGGGAAATTTACTTGGCTCTCCGGAGGTGACTTTTTGATTTGACCCCTAATAGACGAATTACGTTCCCCTGATAGCTAGAAGGTCGGGATTGGACTAGAGTACGGATAGAAAATTTGGATGCCTGGAATTGGTTAGCTACCCATGAAAAGGGCCTCCCACTACACTTGGGAGGTCGGAACGTTAACGGGATAATTAAAATAAAGACCTTGGGAGGATTACTGAGTAGACATAGCATGGTTTGGAGGTTGAGTTGAATTCGAAAGCTGAAGTGGACAGAGTTCAGGAATTGGTTGATTAGAATCGTATGACATTTGTTTGCTTGGTCAAATTGTGACAGCTACCGCATACCGGGTGTCTAATAAGCGTGAAAAGATTGATAAAAGAAACCGAAGTTGGCACGTGGCAGAGTTGACAGGTGGAGGGATATCATCTTAAAACATGTGCGAACGAGTGATTTAAGCGGATGTCAGGACTGATAGGGAATGACGTGACTTAACTAAAACTAAGTGTAAAGAAAGATAAGGAATTGGAGGGTACCGGAGAGCCTGTAGGAGTCAGAAGAATTATTGCCAGCGAATCGAATAGTTGGTTCTCAGTTAGTTAGAGAACAATTTGGGCTACAAGCTAAGGTAGTTGCTTGATTCTCAAAGTAAAGTAAGAACGAGTTGGAAGACTTGTTAATAAGAATCTAGATTAGTTAGTGAATAATGGTCAGGCTATCTAGAGGATAGCAGAATCGCTGTTGAACGATTGATATTGAAAGAAGTTCTCGAGGAGAACGTTAGTTAGTAGTAAGGTGTTAATTGAACTGCAGGAGGCAGTTGGTTTAAATAATAGTAATCGCGAACCCCTTTCTTTAATTGAATGATTAATTTATATTTCAGCCAATTATAGGCTACTCTGTATTTGGTTATATTCATTTCTTAATTCATTCTTATTATTGGATTTATTGTTGCGATCGATTATTGATTGACGGGTGGGATACAGTCGGAAGAGCACGAATCACGGGGCGAGCAGCAAAGTACACTACAGAGCAGCCAACCACCAAATCAACCCTTTTGGGAACGTGAACAGTACTGGGAATCGGTTGCCCCGCTGACCTCGTTGCCAAAGGGAACATATTGCGGCGGTGAAACAGCGAGCAATACCGGCCAGGAGATATTGTGAATTCCCCCACGTTTACAATTAAATAAGATCTTATTGGTAACCAAAATCTTAATTTTTTGGAGCAAAAAATACTTATCATAAGCATTTTTTTCATGCAAATTTTTTAATTCAGAAATCTTTCAAGTATAGATAATCTCAAACTAATTTTCTATTTAATGATATCATATCGGTCATGAAAATCAGCGATTCGACACAAGGTTTATGCACCACTTCTTAACAATCTGGGGCATTGTCATCGGGGGAACTGAATTCGATTTAAGGTTCACAAACTTCGAAGGAAATAAGCAGCCTTTTTTTAGCTTAAAATATAATTGTTCCATAGAAGCTCACTGTTACTTTTTTTCATGCTTTGACTTGATTTCCGTTACACATATTCACACTGCACGCACTCCTGCATGATGAAAACCTTTTGGTTTTGCGCAAAATAAACAGATTTTTTTGCTAACTTACAAAAAATATTTTTAAAAAAATATGTTGCTACTTTTTTACCTCGCTAAAATATAAATAAGCAAAAAACATCTAATGGTAAAAAACCTGAACTCTTTTCTCTTCTTTTTTTAAGGAAAAAAAGCCAAAAGCAGAGCTTGCAAACCCAATTTTTCGCTTTTTTTCGATTGTTAGTTTTAGTTTTCTCAATTTCTCATGAATACTTATTACTTTAAGTAATTTATAATCAAAAAGAATGTTACTCGTCTTTACAACGCTTTACATAACTTTTTAAAATTTCAAACAAAAGTGACATATTTTTGCTTTTTCTTCAAAAACTCCAAAAATTATCCGATGTCGAATGGTAAAAAATGAGAAACCAATTTTTCATATGAACAAGTTTTTACATGTGCAGATTGGGCTTGAAATGTCGATTCCAATAAAATGCTGATTCCAATGACATTATTTGGTATTATTTTTGGCATTTTTTTTGTTTTCAGATCATCTGATGTCTAACATGTCGTTGACTTATTGAATGCTCGTAAAATACCTGAAGTTTGTTTAACGCTAGTGATTGTATTTTTCTCGTCTGCTTTTCTGAGATTAAACTTTTCATATTTCCAAAAAAATGTTGTTTTTTTCTAGTTTTTTTTCGCCCTAGTTATTTTTATCTCACAGTCTATAAGGCAGCTTGCAAGGCTACGCTTTCGTTGTATCGCAAGTGATGCGGAACTCCGCTTAGCCTCTATGTTAAATGCTTTAAAATTCTCGTTTTTTGTGTAGAATTGTATGATTAGAATTTTTTTGTCAACCCGGGTAATCACAAAGAAAATTTAATAAAAAGATGAATAAGCCAGCAGAGCTATAACAAAAGTTTTTGTGAGCCTATGGCTAACAGACAATGTTAACTGTGGGACTATTTTCTGTGACTGCCAGGTCAATTTCATTCTTTGTAACGGCTACTATTTACAAATATCATTTATAATGCCAGCATGGTCATTTTGAGAATTTCAGTACGTACATCTGAACTCATTAGCAGAACCTCGAAAGATTCGGAAATAATAGGTACTGCCATTAACTATTTGCAAATATATCCTCTGAGCGAATTGAAACAACTTCTGTCCATGAAACCTCAGTTGCCAATCATCATCATAGTCGGTTTGCCACCCTCTTCTTGGATTCGTAACAGCCATTGTTCTTTTCATCAAACATGGAGACAGTTAATGGAATTGGTAACACGGGAATGTGGCGTTCTCTACATCCATCATGTCAATCAAGAAGTACATAGTGCCAGCCAGACCTTCAAAGAGAGAGTAGGGTCTGTCTGCTGTTCTGTGTTCCACTCTGTCCATATCCACACACAACTGAGCGAAACAGACTGCTCTGTGGAGGTGACTCAGATCCCGCGTCAATCTAAATAAGCAAACGGTCATGGACATCCAAGTGTTATGTGGAAAAAATGACAGTATATTAAAACTATTGTTTCAGAATACAGGCATGGTAGCTGGATCTCTAAACTAAAAATGGGTATCGCGCTATCATTCTCTCTGAAGAAAACTTTTCAGGACAAAAAATTTCAGCAAGCAGATTGATCAAAACTTTTATAACCAGCACATCACGCATATTTAAGAAGAAAAGTTTTCTCTCCGTAATATTTGAAACAAATCATGCAAAATTTCAGCGACAAAAACACATGACAGATATTGTAAAAATGATTTGTTCAAAACAATCATGATTGACAAGAACACAGTAGCGTGCCGAGGGAGGAGGCGGGGAGCGATCCCCCTCCCCCTCAATTCATGTTGCCAAATTTTTCTAAAGGGTCCCCCTGAGATATAAATTTACGACACCCATTTTTGGCCGACTATCCTCAAAAATTTTCTAAAGGCTCATTTCGTTTTGTTTTTGCTTGTTTATTACAATAGGTGATAGGTTCAATTTAAATAACTCGATCGCTTTTTGTTATACTTCGCACATTAAAAATTTGTTTCAAAAGCCTAAAGCCAAACTTTATGGCAAAAAGTGTAAAATGGCAAAATGGAATAGCATTTGATCTGACAGATCAATATATTTACCAAAACTATCATAGTAGCAGTAATGAGAAACAGTCGGTCGGACAGATTGACCTTCAATGATAAACAGTCGGTTCTAAACTGCTCTTTTTGCTTGCCACGAATTTAAAACATCGCACACTTATTCAATGGCGAATCTCAATACTTTATTCGATGAAATAAAAGATACAGTAAATATTGATCCTAAATTGAAAGGCCTATTACAAGGGCTAATTGAGAATGTAAATGCTAAGGATGATATCATTGTTGGATTGCAAAATCGGGTGCATTTTCTAGAGAATAAAGTTAATGAAATGGAAAGATATAGTTCAAAAGATTGTGTTATTTTGCAAAATTTACCTTTACGATCCGGAAACTTTACCCAAGATGTCCTGACCTTTTTAAATGAAATTATGGGCGTGGAGGTGAACAGCTACGACCTGAAGGCATGCCATCCCCTCGGCCCTGTGAGTCAAAACCAAAAATGTGTGGTTATACTAAAATTTGTCTACTTTGATATAAAAAACAGAATTTATGGCAGAAAAAAGTTATTGAAAGATTTTTTGCACCCTGTAAATAAGCAACCAGTGTATATAACAGAGAGACTTACTCAGCGCGATTCAGAGCTTCTTGATTATTCTCGGGGTCTGGGAATGTACACAGTTACTTATAACATTGCTCCTCAAGTTTTCGTTTCGAAAGCAGATGGTGGATTTCAAAGGCACAACTTAGTTGATATTAAGGTTGCTGATCAAATTTTCAAAAACAAGAACCCAATGATGGCAAGACAGGCAAATAATGCTAGAAAACAAGATCCTCGTGTGGTACAAAATAATCAAAACAACTTTTCTCGCCCTCCTATTGTTTCAGTGAAGAAACGTGACAGAAATAACCCCGAATAATGTGGAAAGAAATTATCTGATTGATGAATTATACAGTAGGGTATCGGATCCCGTCAAATTGGTGCAATTTGTGGAATCACTTCAAAGAGATTCTCCACAGTCCAAATTCGCCAACAACGGAAATAATAATCATGAAAATGATTCTGATTAGTGGCAAAAGCATTTCAACTCTATTTACAGTTTTTTGCCGTAAATCTTTGTTTTCAATTTAGAAAAACCTTTTGCGAGATATGACTGACCAGACAACAACGCAAACAGCTTTTCTCCTAAATGTTCAATCCATAAGAGCCCATCATGACAAATTATCAGTTTTAATTGAATCCTTTGATAACAAGCCTGCATTAATCGGGCTGACTGAAACATGGCTCTCAGACAATGATCCTATTGGCATATATAACTTAGAAGTTTATGACAATATTGTCTGTTCAAACCGCGTAAACGCTAGAGGTGGGGGCGTTGCAGCTTTCATTAAAACTGGCCTTAACTATAGTTATTTTAAATTACCAGTCAGTTTGGAGCACATAGTTATCAAGATGTGTTTTGTCGATCACAGTCCACTAAATATTTGCATAATATATCGTCCACCAAATCTCAAACTAGAACTTTTTTGAATTTATTTGAAGATTTATTGCTTGAAATGAAAGCATTAAGCGGTGAAATTTTGCTAATGGGTGATTTAAATATCGATATTAAAGGTAGCCAGCGCAACTTTATTGACTACAAAAATCTTCTGCTTTTTTTTGACTTAGAAGTGCAAAACATCGAGCCAACTAGAGTAACAAAAACATCAAGTACATGTATTGATCATATAATTGCGGCGGAGGAAACTCAAGTAACAACAATAAATTGTACTATTAGTGACCATTATGGACTTATGTGTGACCTAAAAATTATTTCAGAAAAGCAAAACGTGGATTCATATAAATCGGATTTCAACTATGATTTACTACTGAATGATGACTATTGTTTAAAATTTTTATTTTCGCTAAAAAATCGATTGAACAAAATTAATGATGATGATCCTGACCTTTACATCATTGAAACGACCCAAATCTTGATTGATGAATTTTCAAAGTATTGCTCAAAAAAAATCCGAAAAAAGAATAAAAACAACCACCCATGGATTAATCTGAAAATTAAAAAAATGATGAATAATTAAAGTGTTACACAAAAAGTGGGTTCAGACACCATCCATTGAAAACAGAAATAATTTCGCCTCATGTAGGAACAATGTTATTAAGGCTATAAGGGTGAGTAAACGCCGGTACTATGATAACATGATAACGAGGAAGAACTCGTCCGGAGTTTTTGATGCTTTAAAACATTTTTGTGGTAAAAAAAAATGTGAATACTGCTTCGTTCGATGTTAATGTTTTCAATGAACACTTTGCTACTATTGTAGAAAAATTAACAGAAAAATTCAAACAAAACGTGTATAGACCAAATTTTCCAGTTAATAAAAACACGTTCGTTATATATGATACCAATCGATATGAGATACTAGAAGAAATTAAAAACTTGAACAATAAAAAGTCTACTGGTCATGATGGGATAAGTAGTAAAATGGTAAAATTTTCTGCTCCGGTGCTGGCTGACCATTTAGCGCTTTTTTTCAATATCTGCTTCGAAAAAGAGTGTTTTCCTAATTTTCTCAAAATTGCAAAAATTTTAACTTTGTATAAAAAGGGCGAAAAAACTGAACCCGATAACTACCGTCCAATTAGTTTGTTGTCTTGTATAAATAAACTTTTTGAAAAACTAATTTTCAAGCGCATATCCAATTTTGCCGCTAAAAACAACTTGATTGATAAGCATCAGTTTGGATTTCGAAGTAATCATTCCTGTACTCATGCCATTTTTTCCATTACTGACTTTTTTCGCGAATCAATTGATAATAAAAAATTTGGTTACTCCTGCTTTATTGATTTGAAAAAAGCATTTGATACAGTTGATCGGAAAATTTTGCTTGACAAACTTTATCAATATGGGTTCAGAGTGTAAATTCACAAGTTAATGACAAACTATCTTACAGGGAGAAAGCAATATGTTTATTCGAAGCAATCGGTCTCGAATATGCGAGAATGTACAAAAGGTGTTCTTCAAGGTTCAGTTTTGGGGCCATTTCTGTTCCTTTTATACATAAATGATATGCCGTCGGCCAGCAACGTTAAACTAAGATTATTTGCAGATCATTCAACGGTATTTGATGCTCAAAATTTTGCATCCAAAACGAAATTCCAGACCGAATTAAATAAAATATGTAATTGGTGCAATATTAACAAACTGCTCATAAATCAAAAGAAGTACAAAATAATGAAATTTGGAAGAGATAACTTAAATGAAATATTTTCTTTTGGTAATAATGTACTCGCCGAGGTTTCTGATTTTAGGTATTTAGGAATTCAAATGGACAACAGACTCAAATTTGAAAGTCATATTAATATTGTTTGTAGTAAATTAGCTAAATTTAACGGTTTACTATTCAAGGGTAGAAACTATTTCTCAAAAAATGTGCTGGTTAAATTTTATAACTGCTATGCAAAGCCACTCATTTCCTACGGTTTAATTGCATTTGGTGCAACATCAAAACGCCTATTAGAAAAAATATTTGTGATGCAAAAACGTATTCTTAAAACTATTTGTTTCAAGAGAAAATTTGAGCATGCCTCATATATCCTACATTCGTTTGAGATTGACACCGTTTTTGACTTATATTTAAGACAAATATTCAAAGAAACTTTTAATCAACTTCGTGGTAAAACTGCTCTTGAAACTTTTAATTTGGAAACTCTAAATAATCGTCGGGTTACTCGGGCCTATGTGGCAAAAACTTTACCAAGCATGAAAACTAGAACACAAATAATGCAGTGTACATGGAAAAATGTGTCTCTAAAATGTTATAATTTTTTGAAATCAAACGAGCTGATACCAGATAACCTAAACCAGTTAAATGAGCATCAACTAAATGGGTATTTCAAAAAAATGTTTTCTTTGTTTCTTAATGATAATGGAGATCTTCTAGATTTATTTTTTTTGAATCATCAAGTCGGATATTATCTCGCAACTTCTGTCATAGGTTTTTTCAGGGTCATGCCTCAATAAGCTGCATAGCTTTTTGCATGATCCTTGGTGGGTTTGATTTGTACATGCGGTTTATTGTTTACCTGTCTGTATAATATTACTCTCCTAAATAAACTATTCAAAACCTAGTAGCATGTACAATTGATTGAAAATGAAATGACTATTATGCATTATAGTTCTCAAAATCAATACATGCACTATACTCAAAATTACCACCTATTGTAACAAATCACCAATTAGGGTCTTTTTAGTATTTTCGGAGAGCTTCAAAAATTAAATTGGTCCACCTAAAAAAAGTCGACAAAATTTTCAAAATTTTTGGAAAACCCCTCTTTGGAAAATTTCTGCGTACTCGATTGCAAGATATTTTGAAAGTTTTCAAAAACAGCAAGTAGATTTGTTTTGAACTTGTTAGTCTAACTGGTAGAGTGCGATGAACGTGTATGCGTTGCCTGCAGTTCCGTGACATATTCCGAAGCCCTTCTTGAGGAAGCCCCTCTTCCACCCACACTCGCCACAGTTGATTGCCGCTTCTTTGAATTTCTCATCCCCGTACACCTGAAACTCTTCACGTGTTCTCAACTAATTTATATATCACTTGGACAATTGACCAACATTTAATTTCTGTCAATTCCTCTCATACAAACATCAATTTAAGCGTGCAATCAGTGGTTAATATTTATTGACATTTTCATCAAATAAATTATAATTTTAAAATTCATCCAAATACGAGAAATGTATTTCATTAACTTTGATCTTTTTATTAGGAAATAGACGGAAGTTCGACAGAATGACCGTTGTTGAGATATATGAAACTAATGCTAATTACCAAAACCAACATCGGATGTTTGAACAGAAAAAAACCTGAATAAAAATACCTTGTATGCTTCTATGAGTGTGAAGACAGCACTGGGTGCTCCGTGACACCAGTGGACCAGTTTGTCACTCTGGCTGCCAATGGAGGAAGGATAGTTGCCACTGCTCGTCTGCAGACTCACAAACCAGTACAGTGCATCTCTAAGCTCTTTCTGCAGTACCTGCAACCAGCTAAAATTGCTTGATCAGGAATAAAATTCGCTTTTCCGAAATGCAAAGAAAAAACACATCATCACATTAAAGCACTTTAATTTGATTATCACAAGTCTTCTATGGTTGACACTGAATCTGGTCAATTGGCAATCTTTTTGTTCCGCGGGAAATTTTTTTACAGAGAAGCGGAGCTTTGAACCACTTTTGAAAAACTAGGCGAAACTCTGAAGAAGAAAAAATTGTACGAAGTAATCGAGAACTAGATCTACTGCGTACGTTTTTTTTTTCAATCAAATTTAATTCGAATGAAAACATAATACAATTCTCAGCAGTGAATTAGCATGAAAACAAGAATTATAAATTGGCAACTAAGCCGACAAAACTTTGTTAATTGAGTTTTAAAAAAATTCTGTCATTACAATTTTTCAGTTATAGCCCTCAGCAAATTTAGCTTGCCATAATACCCAACTACGGTGTGCGGAGCTATAGTTTTTTCTCCCAGGTTAGAAGGTAGTTAATGGGATAGACCCAAACTTTGAGAATGAAAGTTTTTGATCACCTTTCAAACGACGAAATATGGGCCGACCGCTATCAGATTAGCCGAAACCTTTTGGGCCTACTGAAAATTTTACCCAGAGGCCAAGCGGAGCTTCGCGCCATGTGCGATACGAAAAAATTGCACGGCGGCTAGCCCAAAGAACGGAGTCGAAAAAAAAATATAAAATCAATTAAAAAACGGATTTTTTTTAACGTTTGTCTGGAATACGGTAAATTTAATGAACATAACAGACAAACACAACTGCCAGTGTTAAATAAGCATAAAACAAAATTCATTAAGCGGATACTGAGCAGATAAATTACCAGTTATACATCAGCCGAAACCATTTGAGCCGGAAAAACTGAGAGCCGAAAAACGAAAATTGAAAACAAGAGTTGAATTACAACCAACAATAAACATTTGAATGGAACGGCCATTTAAAAGGCATACACGCTCGAAAAAAAATCTGTTGACAGGCAATCTCTTCTGTTGCTATCAGAACAACCGAGCTAGCTGATTCAACTGATATCCAAATTCCATAGTCTATATTCCAGTTTGATAACGCTTGCTAATCGCAAGCATAAAAAAACCAAAAAAGCCCAGCCGAACATTTAAAAAAATTGAAAACGAATGAAAAAAAATTGAGAAAAAACTTGGTCTAGCAAAATTCAAACCTTTGTATGTGTCGATAGATTTTCAATCGTCATTTTTAAATGTCAGGCAAACTTGCCAGACTTTTTAATAATAAATTAACATGGGAACAAAACTAACGAAGATGAATAAAGCTGCCGAAAAACATAAGATTTTATAAAAAAAAATTATCGAAATTTAACTCTAACTCCTACCTGAAACTACTATGAACAACATTTGCACTTGCAACTACAATAAAAGGTGCTTGGAGCACAAGAAAAATACGTGATCTGGCAACTTAGCCGACAAAACTTGAGCAGACAAACGAAAGTCCGAAAATTCAGTTACGAACAATTTTTTTTTCAATTACATGAATACTAAAAAACAAGATCCGGCTGAGACTCGAATACCAAATCTAAGGGTGCAGAGGCGACGGCATTACCCCTAGGCCAAGTGAGAAGGAACCTGAAAGCTACTAAGAGAGGAAAAGAAGTGCCTAAAGAAAAAGAATTTCTATAGGTTATTTATCACTCAGATTTCAAAAACTACTGAAATTTGAAAGGAAAACTTGCGCAAAATGCATCTGTTGGCCAAATCTGTTTGGTGGCTAACTGATTCAGTCATTTTCTCAAATTACTTAAGAACCAGCAAAAAATTACGTTCCGATTTGATACCGCTAGCCAATCACAAGAGTATATAAATGAAAATTCAAAAACCTACCAGGAAGCATAAATCAGCGAGGATATACAAAGGACAAGCTAATAGCCAAGCAACAATTATTCTGATAAAAAATATCAACTTTCATCAAGCGAGACAAATTTTTAGACTGACACAAGTTAAGATTACATAGCTAAGACGAATCAGCAAATCAGATTGAAAAAAAATTAAACAAATCGTTTTTCTAACAAAAAACATATGAGCAAAAACTGAGGAAAAACTACTTAGACCACTTTAAATTTCAAAAAGTATTCAAAAGAGTGCAAGCACAAAACGGACACTTCAAAAGACCGCTGAAATTAATCCGACAAAAAAGCAGACAGACAAAAGTTAAAAACAGCCGAAAATGTTCATTTCAAGAAATTAGCAGGTGTCAACCGAAATCAAGGCCATTGTCGCCCGCCTCCAGCAAGGGTATTACCACTGCTCAGAAGGCGCAGCACAATCCTCTGAGTTTAAATTTATCACCCAGAAGCAAATCGGAATTTCTTAAAAAATCGGTATCTAAAAAAAAGGTCCCACAAAAGTCCAATTATTCAAAACGACCATTATAAAAAAACGTTCCCGGCCGTGATTCGAACCGCGAACAAAGATACCCCAAGCAAGTGAAAAAACTAAAACCTACTTATAAAACTAAACATAGCCAAGTGACAGTTAGAAAAAAGCAATTAATGCAGCTTTCGAATTTCAAAGTAATAACACTGAAACGAAACTTCGCTTCGCAAACACTAGCGAGAACATGACAAAAAGCAGTTCTATGAAGTGCAATGAGAAAAGGTAGCCTCGAATCAGTTTAAATTTGGCTAGGTCTCGGATTCCATCTGCGACCTAGAGATTATGCCTCTCACGCACTAACCACTCAGCAACGCATGCTTATTACATCACAAACACTAACATTAAATGAAGCAGAGAAGAGATGCTATGAAAGTTCCAATGCTAGATCGCGATTATAACATAAGTGCCACCAAATAAGAGAAACACTTTCCACTATCAAGGAACAATTTTATTAGCGAGTAACCTTGGAAAAAAATGAAGGTTCGAACTAATACACTACGCTTAAATATATGGCCTTAACCCTCGGTGAATTTCAAGAAAAATAAAAGATCGAAACTTTTTTTATACAGTTAACTTAATTTGAGACAAGTGGAACAAAAGGTAAAGTTTTGATTCCGCTGGGAAAACTTAAATTTTATTTCCCTTTCAAAATAGAAATCTTTCAAGTTTTATAGCGCCAATTCCACGTTTGTATTCGAACACTTTCGTGAGATGAATTAAAATGAACTCAAAAAATGCATATACACCTAAGTGCACTCATAAATGCCTTAATATATATATATATATATATATATATATATATATATATATATATATATAAATGCACAACTGTAATTATTTCAGCACTCTAGGAAATTATCCTGAAAACATAGCCAATCGAAGATTCGAAAGGAGTAATGAACGCAAGTAAACACAAAAAACACTGACTTTCTTGAAAAAATATCACCTTTCGAATTTCAACGAAAAAATAGATGCCCTTTAAGCTCTTTGAACTTCTAGAACAATTTGTAATTAGCGCTTTTTTGATAACATGAACCCAACTAGAGAAAACTGAATCAATAAGTAAAATTTAGGAAATCTAAAAACTACATTTCACTTTCAAAACAAAGTATTCACATTTTTTTTGCGCAATTTCCACGTTCGTATTAAGAGAGTGCTATTTACATCCATTTCAGCAGATGAAATTCAATTGAATACTCAAAAAGTGCATTATACCTAAGTGCATTCATAAATGCATCAATATGTATGAATGCACATCTGTAGTTATTAGACTTTTATGCACATTTTAAGACTTTTTCCTGAAAAAAAAACTCAACAAGACCTATATAAGAGTCTTCACTGCGTTCATTACTCTTAAAAAAATAACTCATCAAGACCCATCGTTTATTCACTTCGTTTATTACTCTTAAAAATATTCACGTTTTTCGCTCAATAGGAAGAAGAATGGAGTGAAAAATACTTTTTCTTCATTGTAAATATGGTCTATTCTTGGTTCATTGAGACTTCAGTTATCAAGAGGCGGCCTGTAACAAAAATTGTCCAAGGAAAAGCTTCTCGTTGGTGAGACACTTAGGGAGATGAGATAATTGGCAACAACATCCCGAAATGGACAAAAACATAGAATTTATCGAATTAAACATCGAATAATTTTTCTTATGTTTGTCTCAAATGCGGTTCAATTTGAGGAACGTTGCTATAAAACACAACTGTCAGTGTTAACCATGCAGATAAAAATATCAGGAGGCCCGGCTGAACTCCCACCGTTAATTATCGCTTTTTCTGCAGTATCCCAGTGATCGCTATTTTCCAGCGCTGATTCATGTATAATTCTTTTGCATAGCTAAATCTGCGATATTTCAGAGCTATTTCAGTAATGATTCCGTAGAAAATCATCGCTAAAACTTGGGAAATTTTAACTATTCTAGTACCTTTCATATGAAAGTTTTAGTTGATAAACCTTTAACTTGAGTATACCTATTGATCGCCCAGATGTAGCAGACATGTCTACAAAGCATGAGGTAGCAGACATGAAATAATGAGGGATCGAACTCCTGTTAGAGCACTATTTTTGCTCATTTTTTGATAGGTTTTTTACAGTTCTTTCATCGCTGAAAATAAATCAAACTAGCGATACTTTATCGATAAAATTTGCTATTGTGGCAATGAACATCGATAATTCATCGATGGCGATCGCTATTTTTTTTTCCACTTTTTTATGGCTAATTTTCAATGTGAGCTCAACCCGGGGGTAACTAAGCAGAAAAAAAAACATGGGAAAAGGTTAGCTGAAAAACATATGAAACTATTAAGTTGTATTCCAAACATATAAAAGCATTGATTAATTTCAAAACATTATCGTCTTTCGAAAAACAACTTATGAGGCAACCTGCCCTTTTTGTAGAATGGAGTTATAAAGTGCTGATTTAAATTAACGGACAAAACGCGTTTAACTTGAAATTTAAAACGCATTTTTCTCAACACAGCCACGATCCATGAATCTCGAAATGCCGTGCATTGAGGTGTCTCTTTTTTCCCGATCTTGTCTCATGCGGCCAGTTGTTTCCGGGGAAAACGGGTATTTGTCGAGTCTTCAGAAGAGCATATTTCTGTCCATCAGTTGCTGACGAAGGATCGCCCACAAAAACACCAATGTCAGCAGGGGTGTCCGTTGAAGCCTCATGGACTGCAGGTTGGGTACCAGAAGTGCTAGGCTGATTCTCGGTCACGACATCTGATTCTGTCACGGGAGACTGGGATAGGTCGCCTGAAACAAAACGTAGAGTTCCACAAACGATCAAAACGCTAACCAATAAAACAAAATTTTGATTGAAAAAATAATGAAAATAAAAATTGAAACTCACTGGATTGTGATGCTTGTGGAGTTGAAAAACCAAAGAAGGACGTAATCTTTGAGGATGACCTCGGTGACGGATTTGTTGTCGAACTGCGTTTAGACATTACTCTGAAAGTGAATTTGAGTGGAATGATTTTGTAAATTTAGCGTTCAAATATATACTGAATTTTGCGGCCAAAAAAACAAGTGTTAATAACATGTGTGAATTTCAAAGGACTCAAGTTTTCGCATCATTGTATTTCAAAAGTATTCATCCAGAACCGCTAATCACACATATTTCTGAAAAAGGCGACAAAATGAGGCGTGAATTTAACAGCTGTGACTCATTTTCGGAAAATCGCATTATGTTAGAAAGTGCCCCCCCGTTGAGAAAATCCTAGAATCGCGCCTGCTTATGAAGACAAAACTTGCTGAAAATTTCAGCAGAATTAATATGCTGTAATTTGTTTTGCGAAATTCGGGCCCGAAATTTTACCAAAATGGGTCATTTTGCTTTTCTTAGTTAATCAAAAATTACGCCGAAAATACCCAGTCGATCACAGGCATAATTATATGAAAGTGAGCCCCTTATGTAGCCCAACAAACTTAAGGAAGGGTATAATCTCCAAAAAAAGTTTGCAACCCATTTGAAAATTGTTTTTAAATAAACAGTTGGTATTTTATATAGTAAAAACGACCTTTTGTCTATCAAAAAAAAATAAATTAAATTATACAATGTTTTGAAGAATATACCTTTCTTAAAGTTTGTTGGACTACGTGAGGGGCTCACTTTGATATAATTATGTCTGTGATCGACTGGGTATTTTCGGCGTAAATTTTGATTAAGAAAAGCCAAAATGACCCATTTTTGGGGTAAAATTTCGGGCCCGAATTTCGCAAAACAAATTACAGCATATGAATTCTGCTAAAACTTTAAGCAAGTTTTGTCTTCATAAGTTTTCACCTAAACTCAACCCATTTCGAGAAAAACGGGTTTTAAATTTCAAGTTTAACGCGTTTTGTCCGGTTAATTTAAAACAGCACTGTATTCGCGGCAGACATTCAACAAACTGTCTTATCTACAAACAGCCATATCTTGAAGCCGAAATTACATCACAAAAATACAAATTACATCAAAATTACGTAACAATTGCATAGCAACGATGGCAATCTCTTATGTTGCATAGCAGTAATTTTTGGAATGGTAATCTTTGTTTCGGCTTGTTGGCCTATCACCATATTCGCATACCTGTTGTACTGATGGAAGGTGTTTCAATTTGAGCAGATAGTAGAATATTCCTGCGTAGCCATGAGCACCTCCTACGTATTCACTCTCGTGCCATTCGTAATACATAGGCTGTTCTAATCAAGAAACAATGCATGAGAACTGATATTCTCTCGCTCCCTAACATACGCATTTTCAATAGCATTTATTTGATTATTATCCAAAATGTTTTTTTTTCAAATAGACTTTAAGGTTGTTTTAAAACACAAACTCTGGTTTTTTATCATGTTCCAGTACTTATATTTTACGGCGAGTACTTCTCTATTTTCACCAATTCGCACTCACAATTCGAAATCAATCGAGTCAAATTTAAGCAATTAGGCTTTAACATTTTTTCTAGCTTTCATATTGGATCGATTCTAATTTGAAACTCACTCAATCGGTTATGTTTTGCACCACTAATTCCGCTTTCAATCATCACTTTGCAAATTTGATCCATTAAAGCTTCGTCTTTGAAATCTGGAAAATGTTTCCCCATAAACACCAGACAGCCCAAATACCCAGCTCTTCCATACAGATATTCATCATATATCTTTCCTCCTTGACGAGTTAACACTTCTCCCGCATCTATTACTCTTTTAAGGTCACCTCTTTGACCTTTTTTGACCTCATCGGCAGCTAAAACTTTAACAAACATTGAGCCTGGATCGCCACACAAAAATGTACATGCAGATGATTTTCTCGAATCATTGTGTTTTGTAATTTTGAATGCTACGTCATGTAGATTTTCGCTTAATCGGTTTTTGAGAATGCCACTGTTTTGTAACTTCATAAGCATCAACGCAATGCCAGACAATCCTGTGTAAACTGAAACATCTTTGGACGAAATATTTCCATCTCGCAACTGTTCAAGGATGATTTGAACTTTATCGAACAAGAAATCTTCCACTTTTTTAGCGAAGTTCGGAGGAATAACTTCTGCTTTGGAGGAAAAACTAATCGGTTTCTCTTTCAAGAAAGGGTTATCAAATGAGCGTTCATCGAATGGCATCTGTTTACATCTGAAAAACAAAATAACATGGCATTAAAATGCAAGAAATACTAACTTAATTAAGAGTCAGCAAATATTTTTTGCAGACGCAGTTATTTTCAGACAAAGTTAACCCTTCAATACCAACCCAAACTAAAAATTAGTCAACATGTATTGAGAACCTATTTTAAATCAAAATTTCAACTGCTTCAAGTTTTCTGGACTAGAATATAAGAATAAACTTTAATACAATATGAAATAGTCCAATCAAGTTTCCATCTCAACTGTGTTTTCAAGTTCTCCGATATGTTCAATTGTACATTTAACTGTATCCCCTGGTTGAAGGAACTGCGGGGGGTCCCTGAACGCCCCAACTCCTCCCGGGGTCCCAGTTAGTATGACATCACCAGGGAGAAGTGTGATCAGACTCGAGATGTAGGATATCAACTGGGGGATTTTGAAGAGAAGCATTTTCGTATTGCTGCTTTGCCTCACTTCCCCATTAACTGAGCAGCTGATGTCCAAATTGTGCGGCTCAGCTATCACTTCTTTGCTCACAATTGCAGGGCCTATGCAATATGATCAACCTTTGAATTCATTTCAGACACCACCGAGGCTAGACCTCATAGAAAATGCGTTTGCTTGATTCAACTCTTCAACAACGTTTCGCGAGCGGTAATGGCGGGAATTTTTGACATTTATTTTATTTTTAAAAAGAATAACTTTTTTTGCTTAATCCAAATGTTTTTGGTTTCAGATAGGTAGTTGTACGCAGGGTTGGCATGTTATTTAACATTGCTATTTAACATTGAATTTAACTTACAGTGTTATTTATATTTTCTAACAGTGATGTTAGCTATTTCTTAGAAATATGAGTAATTCTTAGAAAAACACAACGCATGCATTTCAGATTCAAATTTGCTAGCGTTAACAAATTTGAGATTCAAATTTGCTAGGTGGGCATCTGGTGCTCGTTTGAGCTTCGATAAGAAGTCTGGTCAGCGCATGCCCTGCAGCTTCAGGGCTTGAGAGGTGCTTTTCCACCCTGCGACTGACGTATGGGAAGCTTCGTGCTCAACTCGGCGTTGAGAAAGCCGGAAAGTTGGCGTTTCTGTTCAAGAAACTCAACTCTCGTTGATTTGTTAATTTAATTAGCAATTTAACAAAAATAACAAGTTTTTTTTCGAAAAATAACAGTTAGTTTGTTATTTTTGTTTTTAACTTACATTTTGCCAACCCTGGTTGTACGTCAATATTGTCTTTCAATGAAGTTAAACATTAAATATAAATTCTTGTACACATCAGTATCCTCTAACACAGAGGCGAAGTTGCTTTTCGCATACACAAGCAAAAATATGACCGACAACGCTATTGGAAAAAACTGAATGAGTACAACTTTGAGTCCACAAAATTTCTTAAGTGACGCACGCCAATTATGTGTCTACATAATTGCTAAGTAACGCAAGCCAATTATGACGCATTAGCAGTACCAGTCAATTTGAAAAAAAAAGAAACTTACTAACTAACATGCCTCTATATATAGGGCGGACGCATTTTAACTAGTATACGAAGAATTTCATTAAAAACATCAGACCCTGCCAAGGTTCGAATCCTATTATTTTGCTTTTGGTCTCCTTCCCTACCTCTAGGCTAAGGATCCATGATGCCTTGAAGCTTAAGTGCTCTTTGTAATATAATAGTCTGTGTTAACATCCATAGCTTGGCTGTACTTAATAGCATCAAAATTAACACTTTCAAAATGAACACATTTTGTCGCAACAATTGCATCGCAACAATATTTGCGAATTTAAGTTGAAAAAAAAAGAAAATTCATACTATAATACAAACTTTCAAAATGAACACATTTTGTCGCAACAATTGCATCGCAACAATATTTGCGACTTAAGTTGAAAAAAAAAAGAAAATTCATACTATTACACACACTTTCAAAATGAACACATTTTGTCGCAACAATTGCATCGCAACAATATTTGCGAATTAAGCTGGGAAAAAAAGAAAATTCATACTATAACACAAACTTTCAAAATGAACACATTTTATCGTAACAATTGCATCGCAACAATATTTGCGAATTAAGTTAAAAAAAAAAGAAAATCCATACTATAACACAAGCTATGCTTCTGTAATAAGATTAGAAAAACATCATTGTTGTGGATTAATTATTAGGTAATTTGAAATTTTACATGAAATTTCACCATTCGGTTGCCACTGATACGATCTTTTTTCAACAATAGCAAGAAAAAATCTTAAATTTCACCATTGTTCAACTACAAGTGATACTATTTTTCAAATTAGTTCATTCATTATTTCATGATTAAAGAAGTCTCGTGCATACAGTTTACGGAAGTTTTAAAAGGAGTTTTTTATGTATTACCCTTTACATTTTTCAGCGAGGTAGAATTTTATATTTCAACTGTTGGAATGAATTAGTATTTTATTTTCTTACAAGCTGGCAATAATTAGTTGACCAATTGAAAAATGGGGAGGATGTCGGTATTCGGGTGTGTTATAGTTTTCTTTTCCACACAAAATCAGCTACCACAAAAAATCATCGCAGAGAGTTGAGTGATATATCATATTAATGCACTTCAAAAAAAATTCCAGTGTCGAGAAGAACCGGTTAGAAATTTTTGGTTGTTCGCCTTAATTCGAGCGAATAAAGCGAGCGAGCAGATTTACAATAGCTCATTTCAATGGCTTAAAAGCTTCAATAGCTTAATTTGAAGGGTAAAAAATTATTTTTACTTGAGTAACGTTAGTTTTTTTTGAATATTTTAGCGTCCTTAAGGAATCAAAAACTTCAAAAATTCTACAAACTGCAAAAAAAAATACAAAAATGGATTTTTTTCTAACCATGTTTCTACAAAAATTTTCGTTCAATTTGCTTATTTTACCATGACTGTCGAATATGCTGAAGGTTTTCGTTCAGCTCCTTTTATGACACCACGCCGAAAAGGACACTAATTTGAAAAAACTTGTTTGTTGTGTTTTTCCTAAAGTATGGTCGAAACATTCTGTGCAACTTGCACAGTCACCGGCTATTCTTGTTATTTTTTAAAAATAGCATATTAGGTTTCGATCAAGGAACATGAGTATCGACAAATTTTTTTTAATACAAATTGTGTTAATAACAACATAAATGTTGTCTCGAGATTTCCTTCAACACGACCAAGAAACTATATATCCAGCAACAAATAGTGGCGTGAAGAGCTTATTCCGATAGAAAAAAAATCAATTTGCAAGGAGAGCTCAGACTCAAAATTTCACAGCAATCAAAAAAAAATTCTCACAGCAACCGGAGTTGTGCAGCAAAAGTTGAGAAATGAAAAATCACCAATCCGACGGAATATAACTAGTGATTTGCAAAGAGTGTAAATTATTTCACGAGTTATAGATAGAAGTCAATTGATTTTTGTAAAAATGCGGTTTTAAATAAGTAAATCAGTTCAATCGTAGATTTAGTTCAAGTAGAAAGCTGAGATGTCTTTTTTAGGCTTCAACATTCCGCCTCCCTTGAAGTATTTTCAATTTTCAGATCGTTATTATGTCTGGGTACGACTATCCATTCACAGTGCACGAGACAAAGGAGAGAAAGAGCAGGGCGGAGTCGGGCAGAGCACCACGTCTGCCTCCACATGGCGAGGTGCGAAGGTCCAGTAGGCGGGGCGCTGTCGACCGGGAGCACCTGCAGGGTTTCTTCGATGCAGTGACCAGAGGAGATCTGGGTTTCACTCCGATTCCTGTAAAGTCGTTGGATGAGATCCAGTCTTCAAGGAAGGAAGCTGCAATCGTGGATAGGGCAGTTCTGCGGTTTCCGAAAGCTGAGACTGTGAGTAGCATTTATTCCATTGTATCATAGTAGTAGAGTATAGCGGGTGTGCATCAATTGTTTGTTTTGTTTTAGAAGCAACTTAGAGGTCTTAAACGTATCAGTGACCTCAACGTAGAAGGGTCATTGTTCACTGGCTGGGAGGTTGGAGTTAACTGTCGAGAGACTCCTAGTGTGACAGCTAAGGGTGTTATTGGCGTCATGTCTGGAGGTCAGACCAGATGGCCAAAGCAGGTCTTTTCTTCTCTTCTCCAAGGTATTTTTGTAGAGTCCTCGTCCTTCCGGACTTTCCATCAAGACTTGGATGAGGAAGATGATGCTGTTTTGAGTCTTCTGGGGGGGGGGGGGGGGGGGGGGGCCGAAAGTTGTGGCTGATGACATCTGAAGTTAATCTCTCTGGTGAACTTGAGCGCCTGGCCGGTAGCAATGATTCGGAGATGGGGTTCACTGATGCTGCTAAGTATCTGAGGAACCTTGGTCCTCGGCAGAAGAAACTAGTCCACTATGGTGTTCTTGAGGAGGGGAAAAGTTTGTATCTTCCATATGTGTGGTGCCATGCAGTTCTGACTCTCTGCGACGAAGAGAGGGTCTGCTGTATGTACTATGCGGAGATGCAAACTAGACTTTCCTTGGTAGCATCTGCGTGGAAGCGCTGCCAGCAACACTGCAGGGTCAACAAGCGAAGAGGACCAGATGACAGCGAATGACTGTTCAACGGTAAATATGTTAACAGTTATTCAATAAATGAACTAAATGTGACTGCACCATAAGTAAGGAGTATACAAGTGAAGTATTAACGGTACGAGTCATGAGCGAAAGTTTGTGTACTTAGAAAAAACATTTTATGCGAATTAATGGTTGTAAATCATTACAATACGACATCTTTGAATATAATTTAAAGGCAAATATAACAATTTAACAGTTGACGTGATCAGAGAGCCTATTGTTACATTCAAGACAGTAGTGTAGGCGTATCCTAGCTGTCTTCAGACAATAATTTTATTTTGGGTCATGAGGGTACAACCTCATACGAATTTTAATGCACGATTTAGCACAAAAATTGATGAAAATTTACATCATTTTCGACTTTTATGAACATACAACATTGGGAATTTACATGAAAGTGGTCAATATGAACGATTCAGACCATAATGCATTGCATAGGGGGTAATTTAGGTTCCTACTCTCAAAAGGGTCATGGGGGTACTACCTCTTAAAATTTGAAAACTGCACATTTTTGATATTTTTCGATTTTTTTTAGCACTATAAAGTTCTTGTTTTAAAAGAACTGCACATTGGATATGACTTGGTTGCTATACTGGTAGCTTCCGCAGCTTCGCGACTGGGCGTACGTATTCACCAGTTGTGGTCTTCACTTTTACCACTCGAACAATTGAGTCATTTCCAGGATAAACTTCTATGATTCGTCCAGTTTTCCATTCTAGCGGTCGTTCATTGTCTTCGGCAAGTAGGACTAGGTTGCCAACTTTAAATTCTGGGCCATCCGTGAACCATTTTTTCCGTATTTGTAGCGTTATGAGATAATCCCTTTTCCAAACTTTCCAGAAATCCTTGATCATATTCTGTAATAGTCGATATCGTACATTGGTTGAAACTTGGATGTCCGCAGAGGGAAGAGTTAGCAATGATTCCCCTATCAGAAAATGAGCGGGTGTCAGCGGAGTTGGGTCGTTAGGATCACTTGACATTGGATACAATGGTCGTGAATTTGAGACAGCTTCAATTTGATTAAGAATTGTAAGAAATTCTTCAAAACTGAGACGTTGCAGTCCTATAACTTTTCGCATATGTCTTTTCATACTTTTTACAGCTGCTTCCCAGAGTCCTCCGAAGTGAGGAGCACGAGGAGGGATGGTGACCCATTCAGTTCCTTGGCTATTGACGAAACCAACAACTGATTTGTCCGTTCCATTTTTGTCGAGCAGTTCCTTGATTTTGATCATATCATTTCGAGCCCCGATAAAATTGCTTCCATTGTCACTTAAGATCTTCTCAGGTTTGCCACGGCGTGCAGTAAATCGTTTCAATGAAAGGATGCATGCTTCTTTGGTTAGACGAAGAACCATTTCCAAATGAATAGCTTTTGTCGCGAGACAAACAAAGACGGCAACATAAATTTTTGAGACCTCTGCTTCCTTAATTTCAAAGGGACCAGCAAAGTCTATTCCACATTGAGCAAATGGTTTTGCGGGTGTTATTCTTTCTGTAGGAAGATCAGCCATGAATTGAGAAGTAGGTTGCTGACTAAATCGGACACATCTCATGCATCTTCTAATGAACTGTCGAACTAGATCACGGCCTCCGATTATCCAAATTTCCTCTCATTGTGTTCAGCACTAATTGCCCCCCGCCATGAAGAGTATCTTCATGATATTTGCGTATAAGTAGGGATACTAAATCAGATTTTTTCGGAACGAGTATTGGAAACTTCTTGTCTGTTGGGTAGTTCGATTGTGAAAGTCTGCCTCCAACTCTTAGTAGATCGTAATCCTTGTCGAAAAACGGACAAGATTGAGTAGTTTCGATGTTTTACTCAGCTCCCCTTTCACCTTTAGACAATTTAGCTCTGATTTGAAGTGTATTTCTTGGTCTAAACGAAGAATTAGCATTTTTGCCATGATTCTATTTTTAGGACTAAGACAATCTTCTTCAAGTTGTACATCAGATGTCCGCTTAGATCTGAGCCGCTTCCGATAGTTTGTCGATACTCTATGCTTAAGATGTTGAACAAAGGATAATACATAGCATGCGATGCGTACTGTCTTGTTCCAAGTGCTGTAGTTCTTTAAACGAAAAATTCCATCCGTCATTTCTTCGTTTTGAGCATGATTTGCGAGAACAGTTCGAATTTGTTCACTTTCTGCATTAGTCCTGGCTTTGACGGTTCGTTTTTCAGGTGCTTCAACTAGAGATGGTTGTAGGTTGGGCCAGTGCCTTTCATCTTTAGTCAGCCAATCTGGTCCATTCCACCAGAGTGAGGAACATATTAATGTGTCAGCTAATACACCACGAGAGGCTAAATCAGCTGGGTTTACTGCTGTTGGCACGTGTTTCCAATCGCTTCTGGGTAGGGTCTCTTGTATTTGTGAAACTCTGTTTGCAACAAAAGTGTTCCACGTTCTTGGAAGTTGAGCAAGCCATTGCAAGACAATTGTTGAATCAGTCCAGGCGTGTGAAGTTATCTTGAGATTTGTCTTCCTCAAAATTGAATGAACTGATTTAAGAAGTTTGGTAGCTAAACTTGCACCGCAGAGCTCTAATTTGGGAACAGAGATTGCTTTGACCGGAGCAACCTTTGTTTTGGAGGTCAGTAGATATGCAAAAGTTTTGCCATCATCATTGGTAATTCTTGCATAGATTGCGGCTGCATATGCTTTTTCGGAAGCATCACAGAATACGTGAAGTTGAACCTCCTTTATTGGATGTGAGCTCATAGATCTTGGTATCTGTAGTTTCAGTAGTTGAGGCAATGTTCCGGTGAGCTCATACCATTTTTCCTTGGTTTTCTGATCGACTTCAGAATCCCAATCAAAACCTTGGACCCATAGCTGTTGCATGAGACATTTGAAATTGATGATGAATGGAGCTAGCCATCCCATCGGATCAAACAATTTTGAAATTGTGGACAGAATAGTCCTCTTTGTAAGCAGTTTCAGCTCTGGTAAGGCAGTTGAAAAACAAAAGATGTCCTTATTGGGCTTCCAACTGACTCCTAGCGCCTTGATTTTGTATTAGTCAGAGAAAAGTTCCAGCACATCCGATTTTTCGCGGAGATGTTCTGGCAATCCTTCAATTATTTTAGCATTGCTTGAAGTCCATTTTCGTAGAGGGAATTCATAAGAGTTCAGCTCTTCGCATAAATCAGAGATGAGTCTTTCTGCTTCATGCTTATCATTAGCGCCACCAAGAAAGTCTACATAGAAACAATTTTTGAGACTTTCTTTGATCATTGGGTTCTTAGATTGATTTGCTACTTCATTGAGGCATCTTGTTGAGTGAAACGCTGACGAAGCTATTCCATATGTAACACGTGTCATCCTGAGATGCTTGATTTCATCCGATTTATTTGATCTCCAAAGTATGCGATGGAAATCCTTCGATTTGTCCTCTAGAGCAACTTGTCGGTACATTTTTGCGATATCTGCTGACAAAGCAATTGGGTAGAATCTGAAGCGCATGATTATCGAGTAGAAGTCGTCTTGTACCGTGTAACCAACCATCAAAGTGTCGTTGAGTGATTGTCCGGTTGATGTTGTTGCAGATCCGTCGAAAACTACACGTAGCTTTGTGGTAGTAGAATCTTCCTTGAAAACGCAGTGATGTGGCAGATAATATACGCTATCAATTGGCTTTTCGATTTCTCCAGGCGGTATGTACTCCATATGCCCCATATCGAGAAATTCGTCTATGAATGCGGTATAGCGATCTTTTAGTTCTGGATTCTGTTCCAGTCGTCGCTCGAGATAATTGAATCTGCTTTTTGCTTGTGCTTAACTGTCGCCAAGTTGACTATTGGGCTTGACAGGCAGCTGCACGGTGAATCGTCCATTTTGTAGTATGGTTGTTTCCTTAAAGTGAGATTCACATCGATCTTCTTCTGTTGTTGTCTTTTTGAAATCAGGAATTTCTTCTAATTCCCAAAATTTTCCTTAGACTATCGTCAATAGACACATGAAATGACTTGAAGAAGGTTGTTGGAGGACCGGGTGTTCTGCCGCTAATCATCCAACCAAATAGAGTGTCACGTGCATAAAGCTTGTCTGTAAGCTTAATCTTTTCGCAGCCAACAATGTCGTTGTAGACATCACAGCCTAGGATTATATCGATTTCCTTTGGTTTGTCAAAGTCTGGGTCCGAGAGCTTAAGACGTGTGATATCCAAACTGTTCGGTATATTCACCCGTTCTCTGGGCAGGTAGCCAGAAAGTTTTTGAAGAGTCAAGGCTTCAATATGTAGAGATTGATTCTGAGAATCCTTTGTTTCCAGATTGACAGAACCAGATTTCACAGTTTTTGCTCCTCCGCCAACTCGAGTTAGTTGAAGAGTCAATTTCTTGATTGGTAGCTTGAGTCGGTTAGCACAGCTGGTTGTAACGAAACTGCATTCAGATCCGCTGTCCAGTAAGGCTCGACAATTGTGATAACCGCCATTTGCAGTTTTCACCTCAATTAGTACAGTTCCCAGTATGGTAGTGGCACAAGTAGTACCACCATGACCCGCAAACTTATTTTCAGGTCCTGGTTGCTTGTTTGGGTCTGTATGGATGTGAAGTAACGTGTGATGACCCTTTCGACAAGTTTGGCACGTTGACTTCGACTTGCACTCATGATTTTGGTGTCCAAGGGACAGGCAATTGAAGCATAATCGCTTTGATTTGGCTTCTTGTCTTCTATTGGAAATAGACATTTCCTGAAATTTTGTGCATTGATACACGCGGTGATCACCACTGCAGCATGGGCAGATGATCGTCTTAGCAGAGTTCGTGTGGTATGTCTGTACCTTGTCATCTTTCTTAGAGTTTCCAGATTGGTCTGAACTTCCTTGATGATTTTTTCTATGAATTGAAGGTAACTGGAGGTCCTTCGTAGCTTCTAGGGCGCGAGATCGTTCCTCCAAGAACTTCTTCATCTGCTTGATTTTTGGCATGTCACTTCCCGCGCAGGAAAGTTCCCATTGTCTTCTAGTTACAGGATCTAATTTCATGGCCAAAACGTGAACCCAGATCAAATCGCATTGATCAATTTTTAGTCCAAGTCCTGTCAGTGCCATCGTGTTTTCCGTGTAGGTGTTAATCAAGCGACGTATTGCAGCGGATGACTCATGCTTCATTGGAGTGAATTCAAAAATTGCTTCCAAGTGAGCGTGTGAGATCATCTTGACATCAGCATATCGATCCTTTAGAAGTTCCCTTGCGACTGAGTAGTTCGCGTTTGTAGTAGGCAAGTGGGATAGCAAACGAAACGGTTCATCCTTGAGGGCACCCTTTAGGTATTGCAGTTTCTGAACATCAGACAGCGATGCATTTGAGTGAACTGCTCCATCAAAGGAATCTAAGAAAGGTAGCCATTGATCATACCTTCCGCTAAATGTTGGCGAATTCAGTTTCGGCAACTTCAGGCAAGTATCTTGTTTTCGACCAGCACCACGTTGGGAAGTGGATTTGTAGGATCCGGTTCCGCTTGCGCTGTCGTCATCTTTGACCGATTCAGTTGAACATTTTCCTCGGTCATCTAACATAGCTGTGATCATTTCCATCAAACAATCTACTTGAAGGTAGATTTTCTCAGTTTCTTCCAATTCAACTTTAAGTGCATCTTCATCATCGTTTAGAAAATTTGAAATTTGCTGATTAAGCTCTTCCAGTTCCTTTTTCTTTCGTTCGCACATCGTGAGATTGGCCTTGAGAGTTCCAATTTCCTTGTAGGTTAGAGCAGATGCCTCTTTGTTGAAGATTGCTGAGACGGCATTTTCTGATCGGGTAATGACACCGATGTTAGCACTTCTTGATCGCTTCAAAGCAGGAAGAGTGAGCGTCACGTTGCTCATGTCACTAGCAGGTGATGACATTTTTAACTTTCCTCTTTGTTTCTAATCTTTGGTTCGTTCGTGAGTCGCGTTGCACCAAAAATGTTGTGCAGCAAAAGTTGGGAAATGAAAAATCACCAATCCGACTGAATAAAACTAGTGATTTGCAAAGAGTGTAAATTATTTCACGAGTTATAGATAGAAGTCAATTGATTTTTGTAAAAATGCGGTTTTAAATAAGTAAATCAGTTCAATCGTAGATTTAGTTCAAGTAGAAAGCTGAGATGTCTTTTTTAGGCTTCAACAACCGGTTCGTTACTGATAGGTCAACTTGTTTTTTTTTTTACTGACAGCATTTTTTACCTAATGGACAGAAAGTATCCATGCTCTTCCCCAAAATCCACTGCTTGTTATTTCTGGTTTTCTGCCAGTCACGCGCTGTAATGTCATTTGCAATAGTGTATCCAAAAACATGCTCAATTGCTTTGGCTTCTTTGATATGGCGACCACCAGCTCCCATTATTACAGCTAACTCAAGTTCATAGTCAAGTGAGTTGGTCACGGTGGGATGCTTGATTGTTTCTCCATGACAAATCACTGTTGAAGCAAACTGAAGATATGATTCAAATCTGTTTTTAAAAAAATTTACAAATTATAATAGCTGGAGGGGCCGAACCTTACCTTATTAAACACAACGGGTTCTTGCGGATATTTTTCTAAAGGAACCCTCTGCTCTTCTAAATGATCTCGATAGTTTAACCCAATTCCCAGAATTTTATCCGGCCGTCTATCAAAGAGAGGAAGCAGGCTAACATCTTCAAATTGCACGGTATCAATTGCGCACTTTTCCATTTGAGACCAATTCATCTTGTGGATACTTTCTACAGTCATGTCAAATGGTAGAATATTAAGGCCTGCAGTGCTTTTGAGAGCCCAGCACTGTTTTTCAACTGAGCTGGTTAAACTCTTCACTGCACAACGTACAATTGACATGATATCTTGGATAAATGATTTCTAAATCAACGTAAGAAAACGTCGCTTTAACTTGTTTGATTATGCTCCCTGCTTGAGTCACTTTTCAAGAATTATTTTAGAAAATGAAAACCTGAATGGTTAAAACAAATAATTCTTACATTTGTAATTTTTAAAAAAAGCGTCAATTAAAATGGGCCCTTCCGTCATGCGACGGTACGTGCACAAATTGGATAGGGTCGCACCAACGCTACATAAATACATCGGCAAAACTTTATGAATAAATCAAGTCGATATTATTGCATCAAGAGAATTGTCAAATAAAATCTACCCTCCTCGTTTATAGCACAGATAGAATTGTCTATGTTGGATTTATTTTAAAGATTTTTGAACCTTAGGCAGAGAATTGCACTCCTCAGAAATGCAAAACTTAGTTTTGTTCTTATAAAGTTCATTGTGTCCGAGTATGATTCGTTCCGTTTCTCGCTTAGTTTCTCTGCTTGTGTAACATTCGTCTACTGCGGTCACACATGAGGTTTAAGAAAAATAGGCCCTATAACCACTGGCTCAAGGGTCAGGGACACTATCTCTTGTGTTTTTCTACCTCAAGAACGGTCGGAGCCAGTTCGGTTCGTTTGTGACATGAGACTACGACCCGTTACAGCTTAAAGGCTACTACTAAAATATCCCCCCACTCTAGAATTAGAAACGTCCCCATACTTAGGTCTCTAGATACCCAAAATACATGAACGCCGTTAAAAACCGGGTTGGAACAATCCGTTAAGTTGCTTTTTTATTAGACAGTGGAACTTTGATCCATTTCAGATGGATCAACCTAAAACTCGCCTTACCTCAACATAACAATTATAAAACACACTCTAGGAATTTAAATTTGTACTCACATAGTAGCACGCTCAAGAAGTGGGAAATAATCCAGTCGGTAGTTAACTCAAGAATTGAATAACGTAACTAAATGAGTCTAATGTTTTATAGTTTTAACAATGAGAACGAGTTTATACTCTAGACAATAGTTTTCTTGTGAACCATTAGGACACTCAAGCTGTCCACCTTTCCACCGAAGGTTCACTCTAGTCCAGTTCCGAATAATACTCCAGTCGCTATAATCCAATTCGAGGGAATGCTCTCGTCTCTGTCACAGATGGGACAGCTCTACTCTCGATTATTATAGTGACAGAAATTGCGAATAGCAATCTCCTACTGCTTTTTCTTACAACTTTCCCGCGTGTGCGACTCAATTGTTCTGAAATTGTTCTAACTTCTTTTTCTGATTTTCAGTTCTCGCGAGAAAATCGTGCATGACAGGTTCCATTCGAAATTTTGAAAAATTAAATTTCACTCCAAAATCAAGTGTTTTTTTGCTCCTCTCAAGGTCAAACTTCCAAATATGACCGACTGGCACATACTCCCCGGACTCGAGATCGATGTCCTCATCGCGCGCTGTCTTCTGCCAGTGAGTCCCAGAAAAACCGAGTGTTGCTCAAGATACAGTGCCAGTGGTCATTTACAGAAGTTTGCAGCAGACTTAAGCTTATCCACACCCCAAAATTCACAGCCATTTAAAATTTTCACACTACTGCTAAACAGCAACCAAAATCTGCATACACCTGCACCCTTGAATTTTCGCTTTTCAAGCCAATCATTTTAAAATCTCTTTTGTCCTATTCAATCAGGAAATTGTCATGCAGCATTTCGATTTATATAATAGATATAGTATATTAGTAACAATATTTGCTTTGTTAAAATTTCTTTTTCGTGAATCCAAGTTTCACTCGGATCCACGCTCAAGCCCCCCTTTCCCTCTCAAGACTCAAGATCCATTCGAGCCACCTGCTCATCTCGCACTCTTCGCCTTGGAGGTACTGCACCCTGAAGTACTAGATACGGCAAACTGTCTCAACAGTTCCTCTTCATCATCGGAGCTAATCACAATCTCCTCCCAAGCCTTCAGCTGTTCGTAGGATCGCATCCATTCTCTTTGCTCTTGCAACCTCTTTGCTTGGTTGGGTAGTGCCTTCACCCTAGATTCCCGGTTCAAACAAAAGGAGTTGTGCAGGCTCAAGCTCACGTTCTTCGCCAGGTCTTCCTCTAGTATCGACTCCCTCGCTTTGGTATTGTCTCTAGACATCTTACCCACTCTTTTCCATCCTGTCGTGATCGCATTACGATGGGTTAGCAGGGGTCTCTTGAAAGCTTCCGGCCCAATCTCGGCCTGGAACTGTCGATACTCTTTTTGATGTTTTCTCATGTGATCTTTCGTTGTCATGTACAACCAAGACGTCAGTGTCGCCCGAAACCATGGAAAGTACCTCAAGCGACTCCATACGTGCCTGACTTCCGTCGGTATGGCGAATACTTTGCACGCAGTCTCAAACAACTCGAGTCTCCTGCTGTAGTCTATCGCGTATATTGACTCAGCCGTTGGCGTCGTCGCCTCCCGATACTTCGTTATATTCTCTTCTATCCATCTCAGAGCTAACATCGTACTCACTACTAAGAGCGTCACCTTCTGCCGGTGATCCGGTAGCCCGATCGACCGAATCTCTTCCACATCCCACACCAGGCAAAGGTTCTTGTGATCTGGATACCACACCGTTTGTGCCAAACAGTGGCATGGGCATTCCCCATGAGAGATCTCAATGCTCCTGAGATTACGCTCCCCTGAGGCTTCCAAGAGAGGCTCAAGCTCCATCATTTTCTCGTGCATCGTGTCGTTGTCTTCCAGGTTCGGAGTACTTCCCACAGGTTTTCCGATCACGTTTTGTCTCTCGTGATCGCTTGTGTTTTCTCTTTCCAACTTCAGAAGATCTTCTCCCCAGATTTCGCTTAAGTCATCTCTCAATTCTTTTGGTACTGTCCCTTTGATTTTTCTCAACAACTTGTGCGAGTGATGCGACATCCGAGCCAACCTCACGCACTTGGGCACTGAGAAGGCCTTGTCCACCAGTATTCTCTGGCTGGACACTTCCACCATCGCCATGTGTAGCGGGTAGTGATTTCCGCACAAGTTGGCCATCATTGACCCTATCAGCGATTTCGCGTTCAATGGCAAGCCATAAGCTTCGCTCATGGGAAATCCCATTTCCGCCTCAAGACCAACCTTCCAGCTCCGGATGTGTTTTTGAGTCACCTGCAACACCCCGGGCCATGATTCTACGCTCAACGCCGTCACTAAATGATGTTCAGATTCCAGTCTCTCCAGTGCCTGCAGACCACACATTCTCGAGAAGAATCCGAGAGCTGTCGCTATATTCACCGTGGTTCTCGCGTAACATTCCGCTATTATTTGCACTTCACTTTTCTCCCTTTCTGTGATGTCTTCGAACCAAGTGACCAGGTCTTCTTTTTGAAACGACAGTATTCTGACGCATGACCGTCCATCGCAGATGTGCTCTCCGTTCCCACACGTCGAATCCAGACAGCTACCCGGCTCCAATTTCTTTGCTGACCCGGGGTCGCTCGTCCCTTCGCTTGGCTCTTGCATCTGGGGCGTGATTAGCTTATGTAGCACACTCAACTTCGCCAGATCTTCATCTTCCGTTGGTGCTAACCTCACTCGCTCGGTGGTTTCCTCGATTAGACTCGCATGGGGATGTGGACACCAGGAGGGTCTTAGTAGCTTCCATATCACTCCCAAGTTCGTAGTTAACAAGCCATTTCCACCGCCCATGTTCACTTCAACTCTCTTGTTTGAGCGCGGTATGCTTATCACCTCTGGTGTTTTCTCAAGAATCAGGCCCAGGCTCGGCCCCTCTTTCTCCACCGCGTCTATCTCCATTATTCTTTCTGTCCAAAACTTCAGTAGCTCCGCTACCTCATGGTTTCTGTGGGCTCCTCCAGCTTCCGAGGCTAAGAAGGGATTGTAGGCTATTCCCATCACTCCAGACACATATTGGTATTCCCCCTTCTCACTGAGTCTCGAGTACTGTTCTGACGAGGCCAGGTTACGGTGAACATCATGTTCTTACTCGAACTTCTTATTAGAGAACCTCCGTACCTCGTCCAGCTTTCGATGGTTCTCTAAGGATAGTCTGGAACCATCTTCTTTCTCTATTCCTGTACTCTGATATACGTTCAAGATGATCGTTGAGACTCTTTTCTCCATGGTTTTACTTCCACTTGCTCTCTGGTGCATGCCAGGATGGTGCTATCAGACATCATTGACATTATCCATCTCAAGAAACATGTGGCATCTTTTCTTCTAGCCAGGCTCAAGCCTGAATTGTCCCTGGCCACGTGTTGCATCAGTGCCTGATACACCTCTAGCTTCTTGCTTCCCAACTTCAGCCTGTCATACGAGGTCAATGTCTCCAACTCTATTCCCACCAGACTCCAGGTGAACATTAATTGTCCCGCAGTTCTAACGAAGGGATTCGCCATTAGTGGCGGTGCTGATGAGGATGTCCTCATCGCCTCTTCAAAATGATCCTTCAACAAACTCTGCCAGGACCTCTTCAGATGACTTGCCGTCTCTATCTTATTAACCTCGGCTTTTTGCTGGGTGGCCCAATTGCGTCGCCTGCGAGCTATTCCACTGTCCAACTTCTTCAAGCAGTCCTCCATTTCCTTCAATGTTTCGAGGGCCACCCACCACGTCCGGGAAGTGTTCCTCGTCTTGTTCATCTCCAATGGATCACTCGTCACTTGTTTGCCCATGTCCTGATGTGCCTTCGAGATCCATTCTTTGCCGATCTCCACTTCCCCTACCTGTCCGTTCGTTGAACCTCTCTTCACGTTTACCTTCTGAGGCTTGAAGTCTTCTTCTGACGTCGAACTGGCGGAAACCTCTATTTCCTTTTCTACTTCAAGTGGTTTCCTGAGCTCCGAGCTGTTCTTGTATGCCGCCGTCTTGCATCGAGCCAAAACGATGGGCGCCGTCTCTCTCAAGTTTCCTTCCGAAACAGCATCCACTGAAGGACTACCCCATCCTTCCACTTCTCTCTTCCTCTTGCGAGTCTTCACATCTCTGCTCGAGGGTGTTGTGGCTATCATCATTGATTCGACCTCTCCATCCACTCCTTCCAACTCTTGCCTCCCCCCTGCTCGAGCCTTAAGGATATTAGTACTTTTAATCATATTACTAGTCCCAACCTTATCCCGTTTTATATCATCAACCATTTTATCCACAGTTTTTTGTTTCAGAGTAGAGCTGTCCTCACATTTCTCTTTTCTAGTCTTCGATCGTGCGTTCCTCAGCTCCACTAGCTTGTTCAGCAGCTCTTTTCTAGATTTCTCATCCAGGCCCGTTCCTATCAGGAGCGGTTCCCCGAATCTCACTACTGCGTCCCACAGTTCCTTCTTGAACTTGTCCAGCGTCGTCTCGCTGCCCACTTCTCGATTGAATTCCTCCAGGAATTCCTGCCAAGCGTCATCCTCGAGAGATCCCAAGAATATGTCCCTGTTCCCTTCGAACGTGTTCTTCTCCCTTTCCTCCGAGCTCAAGAGTAACATCCCCATATTGAAGGTCTCACCTGCCAATGGCAATTCCAGATCCTTCCGGGGAGACGGAATCAGGGGTGGTGTGGCAGTATCTGCCCAATTCTCCTCGCTCAAATCTTTCAACAGCTCTTGAGTGGTGAGCTCCTCCCCTGATGGCCCTGGTTCAGGCGTATTCCCCACTTCCATGTCTTCACCGGCTTCACTGAGAGTTTCATCCATACTCTCTTCTTCTGACTCATGTCTCCTTCTCTCGAGAATTTTCTTAAATCGGTCCTCGACGGGTCCGCTCCTCTTGTCTCCAGGTGTGTCCACGGACAGTGGTGATGGTGTCGTAGGATCCAGCTTTTTGTATTCCGTCAGTGCTACATGCAGTTGACCTGCTGCATCTAGTTCTGTTCCTTCCTTACTTATTTCCACCTGTTCCAAGCCATAGGGCGCCTTATATTTTCTCGTGGCAAATTTCATGTCGTCCACCAGTGCGACGTGCCCCTCCATCACGATCATCCTGCCATCATCCCATATGGGTAACATGTTCTCAAGTCCCTCCTTCTCAAGAGTTCTCAAGACCTTCCGCACCTCATACCCTGGGGGCTGCGAACCTCTACTCTTTTTCGCTTGCGTCGTCCACGAATTTACCTTCATCTCGCTGGTATGGAAGTAGACCGCCGCCGTGTAGCCAATGAACAGGGGGTCCCAGCCATCAGTGAAATCCTTCTGCATTTCCTCCGTCGTCATCCTCGCCATTATGGAGGGAACTACCAAGGGACTATTCATTCCTAAGGTCATCCTCCTGACTATTGGGAACTCAGGCATGGTGGCCGGGAGGATTTCTTTCTCCATTATGGTCTCCAGCTCCCTCTTCACCAGTGCGAAGCACTCCTTCCAGGCAGGAATTCTCAAGATTTCTCGTCCGTCCGCCGTCAATGGGTTCAAGTTCCAGAATTTGGGATACATTTCAATGGGACCCTCTCGCTTGCCTCCCATTCTACATTGCATTTGCCCCCTGAAGTTGTACACTATCAGCTCGGCATCTTTCACCTTTCCAAAGAGTACCGTGTTGCTCATTCGCCCTCTGAGCACCTCCTGCTGACACCAATTTAACGCCGTCCCATCCAGTATACTGATAAGGCTCAAGTGCGTTACAGAGTGACGATACGTTGTCACCAGGGGGTCTGGGAACGCGTACGTCACTGCTGGACCATAAATGCAGGTCACCACCTCCTCTAGGCCCCGGATTATCCCCATTGGGTCCGACCTCATTGCCAGGCATAGGTCCGTCAGCAGAGGCATCCCTCTGTTCGTCTTCTTCCATTCTTCTCTCGAAGTTGGATTCTCATCTTCACCCGTCATGTGCCGATTTTGCATCATGAGGTATTGCACTAGCAACGTCTTCAATCCTGCGGCACACTTGTAGGAGCTGGTTTCAATGCTCGTGTGGACTCTCCCCATAGACAGAGGCTCTCCATATTCCATTAATCGATGAAACGACACCAATTCCCCATGGGTCAAGAGCACTAGTGCCAGGTACCCATCAACTCGAAGTGTCTCCACTCCCCGACTAAACATGTATGCTGGACCCATGTTGAACAAGTATCTGGGGTAGACCAAATACAGGGCCAAGAGCAGGCTGATGGGCATGCCCAGTATCTCCTGCACGAAGGCTCCAAAGATAGTCGCCGTGGTACCGAATATTCCTGCCAAGAATTCCTTCTCCCAGCAAGGACTCAAGAACTTGAGAATCTCGTAATCCCTCCGAGTCTTCAATTCGCCTTTGGCGTGCTCTCTCCAGAACCCTGCGATCGTCACTTCATTGGCGGCCGAGACAAATCTAGCCACCGTCATGTCTCTTACCTCGGCCAGCTCCAGTTGCTTCTCTAGGAAACTCCAGACTTGCTTCACGAGGAGTGGTGCTTCCTCCCTTGTCTTATTCGTGGCGTTCTCCAGCCTTGGTGTCAAAAATGGCCACCAGCCATTCTCTTGAGTCAAACGATATTTCAACGATCCTAATTGCTTTTCCGTCTCGACCACATTTCTTCTCTCGTTGCTGGGACCTCTAGACCTGCTGGTGGAATTTGCGACTTTCACATCCATACTCTGGAACCACAGGCTGGCCGTCAACTAGTTTATCGCCGGGTGGTCGTCCCCGATGACTGGGCTGAACTTGAGTTGTCTAGCAAAGTTCGATATCTCTAGCAAGAGTACCTCATCCAATACAATCAGGACGTCGGCCAGTCCGTAAAAGCCCCTCAGTGCATGAGATATGTCAGCCCATGCCGCCGGCAATTCTGATTTGTAAAGCCTCAAGTTCGATGGCTCCAGCTCTCGATTGGGGGCTGCCATCAGAATCCGCCATTCACTCCCTTCTGCTATCAGGATCAAGACCGCGTACACGAATTGTAGGGCGGGTGGCATATTTGCGTATCCTGGGGATGTGGTAAACACCACCTTCGTCTTAGACCCAAATCTCGAGGCTACGTTCTCTTGTACCTCATTCATCGCCGCAAATAACGCCTGAATAGCCTCCCATATCTTCCTTGATGTCGGAATCTCCTTGCCCTTTAGTTGCTCAAGAAGTCCCATCGCGTGCAGGTGATCATTCATCCCTGCAAACAACAGCAGCTCAGGTTCGCAGGGCATCTCCGACTTTATTGCCACTACCAGAGTTAACATCTGATTCAATTCAGCTCCTGGCAAAGAGTATATCAAAGTCTCCGGCCAGAACAACTTGGGAGACGTTCCTTCGAAGTCTGATCCCGCCACAATGACTACTCTCGCAGCAGCTGGGTCTGCTCTATCATACACTGCCAGGGTTTTGGCCAGCTGGGTACTCCCACAGGGCTTCCCGTACCTGGGATCTTCCGCCAATTTCGAGCCTTCGTAAGCGGCATCTGGCAATCCCGTTCCTCCCGGATTGAGTAGCTTGTCTACCACCTTCAACTGTGCCGGGGTTGCCAACCTGATCCTGGCGATGCTAGTTCGGTGCTTGGGAGTTTCTGCTATAAGTCCCGGACTCCCCAGCAGCTTGAGAGGTCTGTAGTTAATGGGTCCCATGATCGTTTTTGTGGGAATTCCCGTCAGGTCTGTGGTCTCCATCAACTTCGCTCTCGAGAAGTGCGCCTCATGAGCTTTCAACCAGTCCACGCAATGATGCCTATTCAAATCCTCGTGTGATACTCGTTCGATCCCCAGGGTTTCCGCCAATTCTTGCCTGCATTCCAAACTCTCTAGATCCAGTTCTTTCACCTTCTCAGGATATCTCAAGCGAGCGGTCTCCATAGACTTATTTTCCCGTTTGCTCTCTGCCACTACCACTGAGGATATCGCCGAGCTTGGAGGTGTTGATGACGTCACCTCCTCAGACTCCATTGGCGTAGCACTCTGCAATCTGGTCTGGCTGCTCCTTGAACTGTCTCTAGTGTCAACTCTAGGTCCCAAGCGACCAGACAAGGCCCTTGAGGCCAGGAATGGTGGGTTCGGAGGTGGTCCTAAAGTGAATTGGGCTGTCTCTAGCAGATCCGCCTCCAGCGCATTCATGTGTTCTTGGAAGACGTCGTTTAGCCACTCTGCTCCCCTCGGTCTATCAAAATGGATTCCATCACTGGAGGTGTCTTCAGGGAATCCCTCTTTCTCCATGCGCTCTGCCACGTCCAACAGTCTGACAGGGAGCACACTCTTCCGGTGGATGTCTCTTATCCCCTTGTTTAGGTTCCGCACCTTCTCGTTCATCTCCAAGGCGTGCTGATCAAACATCATATTGTAGGGGACAGTACATATCGTCAACAGGATGGGGTCCATCTGAATCCTCAGTTCCTCAAGAAGGCAGCTCACCTTATCGTGCAGCCTTGTTATTTTCCTCGCTTCACCCCTTGACACATCGTTGGTCCCGATCATCAGGGTCACCGTGTATACTTTGGTCATCCCCAGCATGTCAAGCGTTGCTAACATCTGTGGCGTGGCAGCTCCAGCGAAACTCAAGATTCCCGTCTGCCAGTGCGATCGGATCCGGGTCAACACCCGCACCAGGCTGTCCCCTATGATTAGATGAACCGCACCTTCTGGTACCCGGGGTGGCGCCATGTATTGCACCCAGGCCGCATCATGAAAGCAGTCTCTCCTAGCTTTCTGCTCCGTACTCCAGTCCAGCCGATTGTGCCTGTGGTACCTCCCCTCTGTATTCTTCTTATAACTCAAGATCACGACACTCCTAACCGGCTGCTCCCTCCACGTCGGGGGAAGCTCCGGTCTTGCCGAACTCTCACGACTCTTTTGTCGCAATCTCTCGCCCAGTTCTCTCAGACGCGATGAGCCGCCGCTCACCTGACCGTCACTCGAGGTCGAGGTTGCGGTATATCCCGGCAGCTCCACATCCATCAGTGGGCGTATGGGTTGCGTCTCTAGGCTACGCAAGGAAGACGTTGCGTCATTCGGTATCCAAACTTCCAACCCTTCACTCATGTGTTCACGGGCCTCGCGGTCAAGGTTGAACCGTGCTCTTGCTCTGGGGGCCTCATCCACCTCCATACGTGACTCTGGCCTCGAGCTGGTGACCACTCGCTCCTTCGGCCTGGCTCCCTTCTGTGCATCAAGCTCGCGTTGTCGTTGTTCTATTCTGTCTAATTCCGACCTCAGTTGATCACGATTTGCGGCGTTCTCCCGCACCCTTAACTCCTGTTGATGCTCAGCTTTTTGTATCTCAAGCAACCTCAGAGCCTGGTCTCGCTCATTGACCGCCTGGTCCCTTTCCAGCTGAACCTTCTCCCGATCCAGATTTGCCTGATCCCGATCGAGGTTCGCCTTATTCCTTTCCTTCTGCGTCTTCTCGAGCTCTTTCTTTAGAACACCTAGATCCGGATATGCCTCGGTCGTCTGTTGCATTCGTGACATTGATGGCACCCTACTCGAGCTCTGGCTGGTGGACCTTACTGTTGGCCTAGTCGGTAGTGGGAATTCCCCTGCGCCATATTCGGTATTGTTATTCAGGCCAGGATTCCTTGCCAAGACAAAACCCCTTACTCCTCCATCCACATTCCAAGACAACCATCTGGTCTGTTCTTGGTTCGATATTCCCTCGGGGGTGTAGCCGATCATCAAGACAGCCTCCGTTGCAGACTCCCTGCACTCACCCTGGTCCTCCAACTGGAGGATGGCATTCAGCATCACCGCCATTCTCTCGTCTATTTGGGTATAGTCCAAGTCCCTCAGGCGCCTGTACAGCTCATCAAGAGTGGGCTTCCTCAGGGCCGCGGGCACGGAGTTCCAGAATCGGTCTGCCATTCTTTGTAACTTCGGGATGTATGTAGGTAGATGTTAACCAGCTCAAGAATTACCTTACCAACTCAAGAATTACCTTACCAACTCAAGAATTACCTAGAACTGTTCTCTTGCAAGTACTTGCTGTAGATTCGGATTATCGCGTGTTCAATCAAGATTCTCTCTTTCTGTTTCTCGCTTGAGTGTAGTTGGATTTTCACTTTGTTTTTCAAACTTGATCTGAAAACAGAAAGCTCATTAAAACTTAGCATGTCACGTTCCTAACCTAGAGACCCCCCTTTTACCCATATGGTTAAAATCTTATCATTCTCATATCACTTAAAACAATTTGATTGGATTTCCCTTAAGAACATGCAGATTCATTTTATGTTTTAGCCCCATCAATTCTTTCTTTTAAAATTCAATTGTCATGCCAATCACATCTTAAGATCCCTTTACCTGCGCCGCACCCCAGTACCTAACTCAAGACTCCTCCCTCACACCCGACCTGATACCTCCATGTACCCGACTCAGGCGATGCTCAAGTAGTACTTCTTGTGAAGATGCACCATTATCTCTGTTTCTGCAAAGACCACATGTAGGATAGCATACAATTCCCTCGAGCTCAGTTTGCCCCTGTTTGGGTCGTACACCGGCATCGAGACCTCCACTATTCCTCTTTCAATCATGAAGTCACGTAGTCTTCTCAGTGCCAATATCACGTGTTCGGGATCAATTGTGTTTCTGTCGTTGACTCTCGTTACTAGGAAGCAGAGGTATTTGCCCGGGACTTGTGCCACTGACGGTGGAAGCGCTGCTATGCCTCCCAGTCCTGGCCTCTGTCTGAACAGAAACTCTACGTTCTGGTACTCTCTTTTGAAGTCAGCCTCCAATCTTGATTTGAAACTCATGTCCGCCGTGATGCAGATCGCGCTGGTCCTGTTTGACAGGATGAAGTCGCTATCCGTTATCATGATGTTCTCTGAGTATTCATTGGGTATTTCGAATTTCGTTTTGAAATTCCTTCCTATGGTAGGCTCTGGTTCTTCTTCCTCCAGTTCCAATCCGCTTGTTTCCCTCACTTCCTTGAGCTTCTTTATCATCAAATTTTCGGTGTGGGTAAGTCCTACCCCCACTCGCCGGACAAAAATATTTATCGACGTCCCCGTCGATGTAGTCGGGTCTGAATTGTCCTTAGGGATGTCCAGTGGCCTGTCTGTTGCTGTCCATCCGAAAAGAGGGTCCTCTGTCTTCATGTAATTTGCTGCTGATACATCGATTTGCTGAATGCTTTGTCTTTCGCGGCTCTCGTCTTTGACATCACGCATCCACTCTAGAATCCTCAAGTTCGTGTTCTCCCTCCTTTCTATTTCACTCTGCTCGAGATCCGTCTCCAATTCTGGCGTCGAGTAATCATCCTGCGGATAATGTCCACCATCGTCAATGACCTGCCATTCCTCTTCGGCTTCCAGTTCGCCTGCGCTTAGTAGTTCATCGCCCAACTTGTCTGGCTGTATCTTATCGATCAAGAAGTCATCCCCGTACCTATTGTACCTCATACCTGTTCCTTTACGATTGCCAGTCCTGGTTTCCGGTGGTGTTGGTCGATCCGGCTCCATCCACTTCGGTACCTCGTTTTGCTCTGGGTCGTTCCAGTCTTCTTCTACAAATGAACCTGCATCCGACTCCACTTCTATCTTTTCGTTGTCGTCCAAACTCAAGTTCTCATTACCATCATTTTTCTCTCTAGTGCCTTTCTCATTCACTTCGCACGCTGGTTCCACCACCAGATACTCAAGACCTTCCATGTCTTTTGGTAGGCACCAGTCCTCCGGGGACGGGACGTGAGGCTTCAGATTTTCGTAATGTGCTGCTCGCCCTGTACTCAAGCGATAGAACCGTCCTTGTTGATGTACTTCCGTAATCATGAACGGTCCTCTCCATTTCTTGAGTAGTTTCTTTGTTCCCTTGGGCGGTATGACATTTTGGAAGACCCACAAGTATTGGCCCACTTCGTATGGCTTTGCTCTTAGTATCTTTTCGTCATATTTCTTGCGTTGCCTCATTTGCGCTTGCGCCGTGTTTCTCCGACATAGCTCGTTTAGCTCTTGTTGTCTTTTGATCGCTTCCTTCACGTATGCTTGAGGTGACGTCCTCTTCCCCTCGTACTCCGGGTAGAAGAATGTTATAGGCATTGCCCTTTCCCTGCCTGTCAACATCATGAAAGGACTGATACCCGTCGTTGAGTGCTGAGTACTATTATAGGCTCCTACTACCTGTGGCAGGTATTTGTCCCAGTCCGTCATGTATCTCGAGCAGTACACCCTGAGCATGTTGACCAGTGTCCTGTTCTGTCTCTCTACCAACCCATTGGTCTGTGGATGATAGGTCATCGAGTGTGCTTGAGCAATGTGTGATCTCTTCATCAACTCTTTTGTCAAGTCCCCCACAAAAGCCTTGCCGTTGTCCGACTGGAAAGTCATTGGACAACCATACCGCGATATCCAAAGCGTTATCAGGTGATCACATGTCTCCTCTGCCGAGGCTGTCTGGCACGGAACCGCTTCCGCCAACTTGGTGAAGTGATCTATTATAACTAGTATTTGGTTATAACCCGACTCTGTCATGCAGATTTTCTGATGGTCTATCTGCACCACTTCATTGAATTCCGAACTCTCGACAGACTTGAGGGGAAACTTCATCTTCCTTGGGTCTTTTACTTGAAGGCATGCTAGGCAGGCATTCACCCATCTCTCGCAAGCTTTTCTCATTCCCGGCCAGTCAAACCTGTGAAGTATCGTTTGTTGTACTTTATCTATCCCCTGGTGGCCCATCTGGTCGAGTGATCTGAAAAGCACCTCCGTTTGGTACAATTGTGGTAGTATGATGAGGTTGTGTTTGTGTAATATTTTTTCCTCATCTCTTCTCTTGCACGCTACCACCCCTTCAGCTGTGTGATAAAGTAAGTCTCTCTTTTCTTTGTAGAACTGGCTCAAGATCTTGTAGCTGTCTTCCTCAAGTTCCCCCTTCTCCTTGACTCCCGAATGGATCCATTTGGAGAGGTTACTTGTCATTTTGTCATTCTTCTGGGCCCTTATTAGGTCAGACAGCCTGTATCTCGCCTTAACGTGCTCCTTTAGCGCCATGATCTGTCCATTCATCTCACCAGGGTTGTGGATGTCATCGCTCAGTTTCACACATATCATCCTTTTCACGATTTTCATGTCGTCTTCTGGTACCAGATTCGTTCTGACGTTTGAGTTGCACGATAGTTCCCTTAGTGGTTTTCTTGAAACTGCTATTTTCTCGAGCTCTTCACCACCTCGTACCTCTTGTATTTCCAGATTGTACGTCCCTGAAGATGGATCCGTCTGTAATTCCCTGTCGTGCTGTCTTATCTTCTCTTCCGCCAGTATCATGCATAGACTGTCTTGGTCTTCGCTGCTCTCATCCGAGTCTTCATCCCATTCTTCACGCTCCCCGGACAATTTCCCTTCTCCGGTTTCGTCTTCTTCCATGAA
Source organism: Symsagittifera roscoffensis (assembly GCF_963678635.1). Taxonomy (NCBI): domain Eukaryota; kingdom Metazoa; phylum Xenacoelomorpha; order Acoela; family Convolutidae; genus Symsagittifera; species Symsagittifera roscoffensis. Next base: position 47,223,647 of record NC_087071.1, on the reverse strand, counting down.
TCTGGACCACATTCCCCGGACTCTTGATCTAGTCCCAGGTGTTCAACTTCTTCTCTGAATGTTACTTTCTTATCCCTGACTTTTGTCTGCTCCAGAATTTTTTCGGGGATTTTTTCAACTAGTGATCGCACAACTTCCTTGCTATCAGTGATGCTTCCTTTTGAGACGTCAGTATTGTTCACTGTTTCTTCTCTCCGAAGTATGGTTAGTTCCGGTGCCTTCTGACCTTTCCCTTGGATCACGGGCTTGTCATCTGATAGTTTCTCAAGTAACCTCATTAAGTCTTCATCTATTCGGACCGTTCCCTCCTCTACCTGGATGAGATCATAACCTTTTGCCTTGAGTGTTTCCCTCACGATCTTGGACTTGAGCATTATTCCTATCGGAATCCCTCTGCTTTTCTTCAAGATGGTCTTTTCAAGAGGCTCTTTTGGCAATTCGGGAGGATCTTCAATCGGTTTGCCTGATTTGTCCAGCCATCTCGTGAGTGGAAGACTGTCGTACGTTTCTTTGTCCATAAAGGAGAAGCCGTCTTTGATCTCAGGTCTATCCGCCTCTCTTTGTTCTTGCCTCTCGTAGAACTCCGTCTTCTTACTCAAGCTGTCATTATTTTGATGTTTATCTCGTGTTCTGTGCTCAATTATCATGTTGTATCTATCCAAGCGAACTATCCACCTCCCAATATAGCTCTGGTCCATTGAGTACGTTTTCAGCCAGCTTAGTGCTCGGTTGTCGACTCGCAGCTTGAAGGGCTCACTGCCTAAGTATGCTCTGTATTTTTCGACAAAGGTGACCACCGCGAACATCTCTGCTTTCGGTGCTCCGTACTTCATTTCTGTGTCACTTAGGACCTTGCTCCCGTATGCTATTGGTCTCAAGACTGTCTTCCCATTCCATTCTTGTTCTTGATGGAGAATCCCAGAAATAGCGACTACTGACGCATCCGTGTCTAGCACGTACATCCCCTTCTCAGTCGGCATACCCAGTACTGGTGCCTCACACAGCTCTTTCTTTATTCTCTGGAATGACTCTTCTGCCGCGTTGTTCCACGTGAACTTCTTGCCCTTATGTCTCATTAATTGTTGCATCGGGTATACCTTGTCCGCATAGCCCTTGATGAATTCTCTATAATAGTTGGCGAAACCCAGGAAGCTCATCAGCTGGTGTTCCGTCTTCGGTGATTTCCAGGTTAGGACTGCTTCCACGGCGTCTGGGTCAGGTCTGATACCGTGTTTATCTACCATCCTGCCCAAGTATTTAATCGAGTCCTTGAGTATCTCGCACTTTGATGGTTTACACTTCAGCCCCGATCTTTTCATGCACGCGAACACCTCGTCAAGCCTCTCGATGTGGTCTTCTAGTGTTGGCGTTGCTATTACCACGTCGTCCACGTAGCACATTACCAGGTTGCCGTACTTCTTCGTCACGCCTATCAACGCGTGTGCCATCAGCCGCTGAAACGTGGCTGTTGCATTGCAGAGTCCAAACGGCATCCGTTTCCATTGAAACAGACCCAACTCGCAGGCGAACCCTGTCTTGTCCCTGTCTTGCTTCCTTAATGGTACCTGCCAAAAGGCCGAGCCTAAATCAAGAGTCGTAAAAAATTTCGCATCACCTAACTTCGAGAGGCTCTCATCAAGTCTAGGTATGGGATAGGCATCCTTCACCGTGACGGAGTTCAGGTATCGAAAGTCACAACAAAACCTTAACTGGTCGCCTTTCTTTTTGGCCATCACTACTCCACACGCCCACGGTGACTTGGATGGTTCTATCATGTCATACTCTAGTAACGTTTCGATTTCTTTTCTACACACGTCCGATTTGTGTGGGGTCATGCGCCTCGCCCCCTCCCTGTGTGGTACCGCGTTTTCCTCAAGTTCTATTTCATGTTCAACAAAATTACAACACCCGATATCCGCCTTATGCCTTGAAAAAACCTCCTCGTTCCGCTCTAGTACGTCCTTGATAGCTTCGAGCTGTTCATCTTTCAGTTTGCCCCTTAAATGTTCAATCTCCGGCAGAACCGGTTTATCAGTTTGCATTTCATCTGGTGTGGGTCGCTCTGGAAAGTTCGAACAGCTCGAAAGCCCATCGTCCGTTTCTGACTTAAGTGATTTGATAAGACCTGAAGAATCTTTTATTCTCTGCAATCGTCTCAAGATACAAATTTTGTCCCTGTGGTTGGGACAATCAACAACTTCATTTTGTTTTGAGTTTTCAATTGTTTCATATCGAGTTTTAACCGGTAAAGCATATCCCAGCTTCCTCCCTCTCTGTATCGTGATCGGTATATCAAGGGTATTCAACAAGACACTGACGCAGAGGCCGCTCTTCGTTATCGAAAATGATCTTCCTAAAACAGCAGCGCTTTGACTATTAGGATTTGGAACTATACACACTTGCTTGTTGTCACTTAGTTCATTATAATTTTTCATCCTCAAGCTTACGATTGCCGCTTCATTAGCTTTTAACCTCACTCTCCTACTCAAGAATACCGGTGCTTTGTTCTCATTTGCCATTATTAAATTTACCGGTTTGATTGCGTACCTCCTATCCGGGTTCCGTATCCTGAACATTGCATTATTTAGATCTATCGTTACGTCGAAATTCCTGATGAAGTCTCTGCCCAAAATGAATTGGTCAGATTCATCTAGGTTTTCTACCACGATGAAGCTCATCCACAGGTTACGTTCCCCCAAATTGAGGGCTATTATCGGCGTCCTGCCCAGCACCCGTAGGGCCCCTTTGTTTGCAGCTGACAGCCGTATTCTCGAGTCTATCAAGTCACCTTTGTCAAAGCCCATCTTTTCCCATGTTTCGATTGGTATGACGCTCAAGACTGCTCCCGTGTCAAGTAATCCACGCAACTGAGTCTTTTTGCCATTTATGTCTAGCACGTGCCCTGTCACGTCTGCTTCCGTCCCGATGTTCATTGCATCTTCTTCAAGCATGGCACAGTGTCCGATCGACCTTACTTTCAACTCTTCTTTCCCTACATAGATTTGTCCAATTAGGTCTTCGTCGCATGTTATCATCGTCTTGGTATAGATGTTGATTCCATCTATATTTAGCATCACCTCGTGTGGACCATAAGCTTCAGTGTACCTATTATCAACACGTACCGACTTGCTGCCCCCTCTCGTGAGTAGTGCTCTGAGCGCTCTAGAAGTCGTTTGTGGACTTATTCCAATCAAGTAGTCTGCATACACGTCAATGTGCATTATCGTCTGGTCGCTTGGCTCGCTCAAGTTTCTGGTTACTTCGTGGCCGCCCACTGTGATTATCGACATTATTCTTGCTCCGATTTTCGATATTCCAAAAGGTTTACCTGTCACCATTTTCACGGTGTTACAATTCCCGTTCTTTGTTGAGCCCGTTCTAGCCTCTGGTACTGAGTTCGATCCGGTTAATGCTTCGTTAAAATTCTGTCTTTCGATCTCCAACTTTAGTCGTTGCTCTATTTCTTTCGCAGCCAGATCTTGTTTCACTTTGGCAATTGCTTCCGTCGCCGCTTTCTCATAATTTATCTCTAGAGAGCTCCCGGCCGCGGACTCTAACGCACCGCTAACATGTGTTACAGCTTTCACTGTCTTCGTCGGCAATTCGGTGTTTGGTGCCCCTAAGTTCCTAGATTCAAACTCGTTTTGCCTGTTCCGCTGATTCTGCACCGCCGCTAATGCCAACTTATGTTTGGGGTGATTCTGGTCCTTGACCGCTTCCCAGAACAAGGGACAATCCATTCTGAAGTGCCCCTCCTGGTTACAGAAGAAGCATCTGGCGCCTATCTTGATGATTAAGCCATTATAGTACTCGTGTTCCTCCATCTGGCTCATATCCTCTTCATCCGGTGCATAACCTAGGCTCTTCATGCCTTGTTTGTACGTTGTGCAGTCAGCCACATGATGATCTGCTGACCCGCAGTTCGCGCATGATCTGCGCTTGTCCATATCATCTCTAGGTTTGTACCATGATGACCTCTGGGGTTGGCTTCCCCCTTGCGTGTTCCTGTTTTCAGAATATGAGAACTTCTTAGGTTTCATCAGCATGTATTCTCTTGATTTCTGTCTCATTTCTTCTGGGGTGGGTGCGCTGTCCTTCGACAATGTGTAGTATGTTGCTAACATTGTCCTTAAGTCATCACTTTTCACCCCATCGATGAACTTCGAGGCAATGCTAAAATTCCGTCTACTTGTCGACTCCTCTGGGTCACTCCTCCTTCTCAAGCTCTCGAGGTCATCTAGGAACCGATCTATTGACTCGTCGTCCCTCTGCCTTCTCTTTTCAAATCGCATCATCGCTTGGTGACCCTTCATGCCTGACCCGAATCGATTCAGCAATATCTCGAAGATCTTGTCCGCGGTGTCGCGTTCTTCCTCCTTCTTTGCGACCACGCATTTTAATGCCGTTCCTTCCAAGTTGCTCAGTATGGCTGTACATGTTTGTCTTTCGTCACTCAAGTTATCTTGTTCTAGATGTAATCTCATCACTTCCACCCAAGTGTCAATGCATCCATCAGAGTCGTCTTTGAATTCTTTTGGCTTCTTGAATGTCTTTCTTGTTTTTCCCTCTCTCCTGTCGCTCGAGTCAGTGTTCCTCGTGGCGAAGGCCTCTAGAGTCCTGTTCATCATCTCCCAAGTGCTGGCCCATGTCATAGCATCCGGTCCTGTGTTGCTGTTAGCTGTTGCATCTCCCGGACCAGTCGTTGTATTCGACGTTCCATTCTTCATTATTGTTTTCGCAGCTGTTGGTGCTATGCTTATCGCATCCCTGGTTAAGGGCAACGGTGTCGATTGCCGTTTGTTCCTTTGTGGTTCTACAAAGTCAACTCTGGTGCCTTGCGTACGATCCGCTGCCGGTCTTTCTTGTGGAGTAGAACCTCTCAAGATTGCATCCAACTTCGCCTGTATTGCACACGAACTCTCGGCTTGACTCTTGCTCATTGTGTCCATTCTCCTTTCCAGGCTCCCTAATTGGCTGTTGACATCATCATATCGGTTCTTCAACTGTTGCATGTCTGTTTTGATGTTCTTTTCTCGTTCTTCATTGGTGGCTTCTACCTTATCTGACATTTCCTTGAGTCTCTCCTCTGTTGCCTTAGCTAGGTTAAAATAACTGTCTAGATACTCGTGCTTGTTGTATCTTATCTCCTTTTTTATCACCTCTCTGTCTTCTTCACTGTTCTTAAGTCTTTTGTCGATCTGATTTAATTTCGCCAACAAGTCGCCCAGCTCAATGGTAGTCTCTTCATGGTCAGCCGTCGGTTTCTCTTCGGCCGTAGCCTCTGCTTTAGCTTGTTCCTCATTCTGGCCGGCTTCTGTCGCTTTCGTGCTCACTGTACCAAATGTTCGTGCTCTTTCTGTTTTTGGTTCTTCAGTCACGTTTTCTTTCGATTTGAGTCCGACCATCATTGCAAACTTGTCTGTGAAGGATGTCTTTTTCACTTGAGAGTCGTTTTTCACAGTCTCTCGGGTATTGCCTGTTGTGTCTTCCAATGCGTCTATTCGTGAAAACTCCACGGTTTTTGGACTTTGGTCTTCCACGTGGGGCATCGGTGTGGATTCCGTTGTCCTCTTCTCCACTTCATCTACGCTCTGGTCTGGTGTCTCTAGGTCGATTTCGATTGTGGGCTCCACCTGTTTTTCCCCCACATCTTCTCGTGTCTTGCTCTCGGTGCCACTCCTCGTACTGACCATGTTAACTGAAAAGTTCTTCTTTGTTATTTTTGGGCCTGTTGATGTCGTTCCGCGCAGCGATGAACTATATTTCGTGTTTGATCCACTTGACCTTTTTTCGAGCACCGGTACCCTACTCCGCCTCATTATTTCTATTTACAACTGCTTTTATTTACAATTTTATTATATACACGATTCTATTCTAAGAATAAAAAAAATAATAAAACAAAAAAAAAATTTTTTGTGGTAACAAATTTTGTACAACGTGTTAAAAACCTTGTTGTAGCTCTCTTTCTAAAACCTTTGAAAAATTTCCCTTAATGTGGTCTCAACCGTACCTATTTCGATTTGTCTTATTTTGTCTTAAGACACACTTGTTGTAATTTTACTTCAATTTTTATACCGTCCCAAGACTATTCGTCACTATCACAGTACTCTCCGCTAGTGTCCTAAGACCCTTGTACCAAGGCCACTGTTCCAAGACTACTGTCCCAAGACTAGTGTCCCAAGACTACTGTCCCAAGACTAGTGTCCCAAGGCTAGTGTCCCAAGACTACTGTCCCAAGACTACTGTCCCAAGACTAGTGTCCCAAGGGTAGTGTCCCAAGACCAGTGTCCCAAGGCTAGTGTCCCAAGACTACTGTCCCAAGACTAGTGTCCCAAGGCTAGTGTCCCAAGACTACTGTCCCAAGACTAGTGTCCCAAGACCCTTGTCCCAAGACCACTGTCCCAAGACCACTGTCCCAAGACCCTGTCCCAAGACCCCTGTCCCAAGACCACTGTCCCAAGACCCCTGTCCCAAGACCCTGTCCCAAGACCACTGTCCCAAGACCCTGTCCCAAGACCACTGTCCCAAGACCACTGTCCCAAGACCACTGTCCCAAGACCCTGTCCCAAGACCACTGTCCCAAGACCCTGTCCCAAGACCCTGTCCCAAGACCCTGTCCCAAGACCACTGTCCCAAGACCCTGTCCCAAGACCCTGTCCCAAGACCACTATGTCCCAAGACTTCTTCGGTCTTGTCCCAATACTCGTCACGGAGTGTCTTCCTCGTTGTAGGGTCTTCTTGAATCACCGTACCTTGTACCACCACTCAAGCTCTAGTAAAATTTTCCCAAAAACCCTCTCTTAAAAGCCAAATGCTGACCCCCCTCTTCTTTTGGTTGTTTCTATTTCAATGTAGGTGCGCAGGTATCTTGTGATCACCTGTTCGTATAAAACCAAACACAAATCCTCACTAAAATGCAACAAAAATCTAAGTAAGAAAAATAATAAAAACAGAAAAATGAGCCCACCTGAAATTCTAAGGTGACCAATGTCTACCTTTCGTCTAAAAAAAAATGTCTGGTACCTAATTGCCACGCGTTTTCCTCCCCCCACTAGTGATATTATGGGGTATCACAAAAGCTGTCTATATCCGGTCCCCCCTACCAAACCAACCAGCGTACCAGTCTTAACTCGAGTTGAATTTTGGATATTCACCTATTATCACCAACGCGTGTTATGGCTAATGTAACTAAGTCAACGATGTCGATTAATTAGTTACTCTAGTTTCTCCCCTTTTTACAATTTGCAACCGCTCACCTCTAGCCTAACCAGTCCCCCTTCTAACCTCCCCCCTTTCTAGCCCCCCTTCTTAAGCCTAAAAATTTCTTTGAGCGCCGGGTGCTAAACCTCTCAAGAGAAAACCGTAGACCTGTTTCCAGGCCTGCTCAAGTAAAAACGTTCCTCAAAACTGGGGGATTTCGCTTATCCAATTTTACACTTATCTCCTATAATGTAATGTGGATTCTAACGATACCCGTTCTGCCCAACTTGAGAACTCGAGAACTGTCAAATCCTTCTTGGCTGCTTTCCCACTCGACTGGTCACCTGTTCCAGTCCAGTCTCCTATTGGTCCAGCTCAAGTGTTCCTGAACCAGTTTCCCACTCGGCCGGTCACCTCTTCCAGTCGAGTCTCCTATTGGTTCAGCTCAGGTACTCCTGAACAACCCTCCCACTCGGCTGGTCACCTCTTCCAGTCAAGTTTCCTTGTTGTCCAGCTAAGTTCCAAACTATCTGAAAACCCTTGACAACGCCCCACACTCGGGCACTTTATTATGGTTACTGGGTTAAATTGCTAGATTGATCGAAACGATCGAACTTATAAAACAGTATGGGTATACTATTTAATTAATATAAAGGTTTGATCCAACTGATCTGGTGTCAAAGTCACTGTCTTTTTTCGTTTTATGGTTTTTGTTCCTTTTTCTATTCTTTTTTGGTTTTTTTTGTTTTGCTTTTTGTCTTTTTGCTCGTGTTTTTGTCCCCCTAGTTGCCCCCCTTTACTCGGTTAGCTAAGCCTCGTTCGGAGAGCGTACCAGGAAATTTTCTCGAGTTTTCTTAAAAAGCTATCACGGTACAACCGGAAGGTTTGCACGTTCCTGTCGAACCGTACCGCCGGTACTCTAGAATGGGCATTCAGCCCGAAGCTGTCTCAAGCGGGTTCGACTCCGTAGTCTTGATGTCGTAAACACCCAGGAGCGCCATAAAAACACTATGTAACATTCGTCTACTGCGGTCACACATGAGGTTTAAGAAAAATAGGCCCTATAACCACTGGCTCAAGGGTCAGGGACACTATATCTTGTGTTTTTCTACCTCAAGAACGGTCGGAGCCAGTTCGGTTCGTTTGTGACATGAGACTACGACCCGTTACAGCTTAAAGGCTACTACTAAAATATCCCCCCACTCTAGAATTAGAAACGTCCCCATACTTAGGTCTCTAGATACCCAAAATACATGAACGCCGTTAAAAACCGGGTTGGAACAATCCGTTAAGTTGCTTTTTTATTAGACAGTGGAACTTTGATCCATTTCAGATGGATCAACCTAAAACTCGCCTTACCTCAACATAACAATTATAAAACACACTCTAGGAATTTAAATTTGTACTCACATAGTAGCACGCTCAAGAAGTGGGAAATAATCCAGTCGGTAGTTAACTCAAGAATTGAATAACGTAACTAAATGAGTCTAATGTTTTATAGTTTTAACAATGAGAACGAGTTTATACTCTAGACAATAGTTTTCTTGTGAACCATTAGGACACTCAAGCTGTCCACCTTTCCACCGAAGGTTCACTCTAGTCCAGTTCCGAATAATACTCCAGTCGCTATAATCCAATTCGAGGGAATGCTCTCGTCTCTGTCACAGATGGGACAGCTCTACTCTCGATTATTATAGTGACAGAAATTGCGAATAGCAATCTCCTACTGCTTTTTCTTACAACTTTCCCGCGTGTGCGACTCAATTGTTCTGAAATTGTTCTAACTTCTTTTTCTGATTTTCAGTTCTCGCGAGAAAATCGTGCATGACAGGTTCCATTCGAAATTTTGAAAAATTAAATTTCACTCCAAAATCAAGTGTTTTTTTGCTCCTCTCAAGGTCAAACTTCCAAATATGACCGACTGGCACATTGTTTCTGGATAATTTTTGTAGAGCCCGGTGCTGCTCCTCCGGTACACGCAAAATTTAGTGGAACAAAGCTGCTGTGATGCACATCCAGAATTCTTTGTTGGTATTTTAATGTTTTGACACTCTCATGGTATTTGTATGTTCGTCAGATATAGTTTTAGGGCAGGATTTAGCATGGGGGTTGAAAAATTTTACATCGAAAAAGGTTCGGCTGAATCGACCTCCCCAGAGTCCATTTGCCTTGATGTCAAGTCCAGCGTCATCTTCAGTAGTGGTTGTTCTGTTGTGAAAGCTTTCGCCTTCCAACGATTGAAGTTTCGGCTCTATTTCAACATCATGGCATACTTCGTCCAGGAGTGTCGCTAAGGTATCGCGAACTTCATTATGTCTAAGGTGAGTGTATTCACCTTTGGGAGAGTGTAGAGAGTGCGTCAGTGCGAACGGTTGTACACATGGGCATGTATGTGGTGTGTTTGGTGGTTCCCATCCATGTATAACAGTCGCCTCTTTCGGTCACATATGGGGCTTAAGAAAAATAGGCCCTATAACCATTGGCTCAAGAGTCAGGGACACTCTCTCTTGTGTTTTTCTACCTCAAAAAGGTCAGAGCCAAGTCGTTTCACTTGCGACATGAGACTAAAACCCGAAACAGCTTAAAAGCCACTACCAAAATACCCCCCTCCGTCCAGAAAATAAGAACGTCCCCATACTTACGTCTCAAAATACCCAAAATACACGAACGCCCTTAAAAACAGGGTCGGAACAATCCGTACAGTTGCTTTTTATTAGACAGTGGAACTTCGATTCATTTCAGATCGATCAACCTAAAACTCCCCTTATCTCAAAATAACAATCATAAAACACACTCAAGAGAATTAAATTGGGTACTCACAAAGCAGCACACTTGAGAATTAGAGGTAGTTAAACTAGTAAGTAACTCTAGAATCGATGAGTAATTAAGTTTAACTCGAGAAGTTTGTTATAAATCAGTTTTCACTCAAGAAATAAGTTTTTGGTCTGGACCATTGGGAGACTTCGGCTTTCCACCTTTCCACCGAAGGTTCACTCTGGTCCACTCGGGATTACTCTCCCTTCTCAGTTGATTATTTTCTGTCAAAAACAAGACAGCTCTACTCTCGCTTTTTTTGACGGAAATTGCGAATAGCAATTTCCCACTGTTTTTATTTGCCACTTTCCCTCAATTGTGTTTCGGTTGTTCTGATCTTCTTTTTTTTTGATATTTTCAGTTTCCGCGAGAAAACTGAGCATGACAGGATCCCTTCGAATTTTTGAAAATTTGAATTTGACCCCAAAATTATGCCTTCCGCACACTGCTCAAGGTCAAACTTCCAAATATGACCGACTGGCACATACTCCCCGGACTCAAGATCGATGTCCTCATCGCGCGTTGCCGCCTGTCAGCGAATCCCCAGAATTCCGAGTGTTGCTCAAGCTACAGTGCCAGTGGTCATTTACAGAAGTTTGCAGCAGACTTAAGTTTATCTACACCCCAAAATTCACAACCATTTAAAATTTTCACACTATTGCTAAACAGCAATCAAAATCTGCATACACCTGCACTTTTGAATTTTCACTTTTTAAGCTAATAATTTAAAATTTCTTTTGTCCTTTTCAATCAGGAAAGTGTCATGCAGCATTTTGATTTATATTATAGATATAGCATATTAGTAACAATATCTCATTTGTTAAAATTTCTTTTTTGTGAGCCCAGTTTTTATCCGAGTTCACTCTCGATCCCCTTTCCTTCCCTCTCAAGACTCAAGACTCCAGAATTTCCCATGGAGCCACCTGCTCACCTCGCGCTCTTCAACTTCGAGGTACTAGGCCCGGACGCATCTGACCCCACAATCTGTTTCAACAGTGCCTCTTCATCATCGGAGCTGATTACAATCTCCTCCCAAGCCTTCAATTGTTCATAAGACCGCATCCATTCCCTCTGCTCCTTTTCAGTTCAACTCTTTTACTCGAGCGCGGCACGCTTATTACCTCTGGTGCTTTCTCGAGAATCATGCCCAAACTTGGTCTTTCTCTTTCCACCGTGTCTATCTCTATTAGCTTCTCCGTCCAAAACTTCAGTAGCTCCGCCACCTCGTGGTTCATGTGAGCGCCTCCGGCTTCCGAGTCCAAGAAGGGCTTGTACGCTATCCCCATTACTCCAGACACGTACTGATATTTTCACTTCTTGTTGGGTTTTGAGTATTCCCCTGACGAGGCCAAGTTGCGATGCACGTCATGTCCCTCCTCAAACTTTTTGTTATAAAACCTCCGTATCTTATCTAGCTTTCTGTGACTCTCCAGAGACTGCCTGGAACCATCCTCCTTCTCTATCCCAGTGCTTTGGTACACGTTCAGAATGACTGCTGAGATCCTCCTTTCCATTGTATTACTTCCAATGGCTCTCTGTTGACACGCTAGGACGGTATTATCAGTCATCAGCGACATTATCCAACTCAAGAAACAAGTAGCATCTTTCCTCCTTGCTAGACTCAAGCCTGAATTATCCCTGGCGACGTGTTGCGTTAGCATTTGATAAACTTCCAGATTTTTTCTACCCAGTTTCAACTTGTCATGTGAGTTAACGTCTCTAATTCTATTCACACCAGGCTCCATGCGAACATCAGTTGTCCCGCCGTTCTAACGATGGGATTCGTCATCAATGGCAACGCCGATGAGGGTGTCCTCATCGCTTCCTCAAAATGATCCCGCAATAAGTTCTGCTAAGTTCTTTTCAGTTGGCTCCCCACTTCTAACTTGTTAATCTCAGCCTTTTGATGGGTAGCCCAATTGCGTCGCTTGCGCGACACTCCACTATCGAGTTTCTTTAGGCAGTCTTCTAGCTCCTTCAATGTCTCCAGAGCCACCCACCACGGCCGGGAGGTACTCCTCGTTTTGTTCCTCTCAAGAGGATCACTAGTTACTTGCTTCCCGGTGGCCTGGTGTCCACTTGAGATCCATTCCTTGCCAACATCCACTTCCCAGGTCTGTCCACTCGTCGTACCCCTCTTCGTATTCGTCTTCTGGGGTCGGAAGTCTTCTTCTGTTGCCAAACTGGTGGAAACTTCCATCTCTTTTTCTACCTCGAGCAATTTCCTTGGTTCGGAGCTGATCTTGAAGGCTGCTGTCTTCCGCCGTGCCAGAACCATGGGAGCCTTCTTCTCAGGTTTTTCTCTGAGACTGCGTCCGCCGATGGAGTACTCAAACCTTCTACCTCTCTCTTTCTCTTGCGAGACTTCACGTCTCTACTTGGGGGTGTCGTCATTATCATCACTGATTCGACCTCCTTGTCTCCATCCAACCCTTCCAACTCTTTTGAACCCTTCCTACTCGTATAAATGTGCTGCGCGACTGAAGACGCTGCTGGTGGAATATCTCCTGATGCAGAATCGACATATGACTGGCGAGGAGAAGAACCTCCTCGCCAGTCATATGTCGATTCTGCATCAGGAGATATTCCACCAGCAGCGTCTTCAGTCCCGCAGCACATTTATACGAGTAGGTGTCTATACTCGAGAGGGTCTTCCCCATCGACAGGGGCTCCCCATATTTCATCAGCCGATGAAATGACATCAGCTCACCATGGGTCAGGAGCACCAGTGCCAGATATCCATCAATCCGTAGTGTTTCCACACCCCGACTGAACATATACGCTGGACCCATGTTGAATAGGTACCTCGGGTAAACTAGGTACAGGGCCAACCAAAAGCTTATGGGCATGCTCAGTATTTCTTGTACAAAGGCCCCGAAAATGGTCTCTTCCGCACTAAGCACTCCAGCCATGAATTCCTTCTACCAACAAGGACTCAAGAACTTGAGAATCTCGTGATCTTTTCTTGTCCTCAGCTCGCCCTTCGCGTGTCCCTCCAGAATCCCCCGATGGTGACCTCGTTTGCAGCCGTGACGAACCTGGTCACCGTCATCTCCCTACTCTCGGCCACTTCCAAATGCTCTTCAAGAAATCTCCAGATCTGCTTCACAAGAGGTGGGGCGTTCTCCCTTGTCTTGTCTGTGGCGTTTTCTAGCCTTGGTGTTAGGAACGGCCACCTGCCTCTCTCTTGGGTTAGTCGGTACATCATCGACTCCAGTTGCTTCTCAGTCACAGCCACATTTTTTTCTCTCGTTACTTGGTCCCCTTGACTTCCTGGTGAAGCTCGTGATGGTCAAATCCATACTTCGGAACCACAAGCTAGCCGTCAAGTGATTTATTATTGGGTGTTCATCGCCTATAGCCGGACTGAACTTGAGTTGTCTGGCGAAATTCGATATCACTAGCAAGAGGACTTCATCCAATACAATGAGGATATCTGCTAATTCATAGAAGCCCCTCAACGCGTGGGACACATCCGCTCACGCCGCCGCCAGTTCTGACTTGCGAAGCCTCAAGTTCGCCGGTTCCAACTCTAGATTGGGAGCTGCCATCAGGATCCGCCATGCATTCCCTTCAGCTATTAAGACCAAAACAGCACACACAAACTGCAAAGCGGGAGGCATGCTCGCGTACCCGGGGGACGTCGTGAATACCACTCTTTTCTTGGGTCCAAATCGGGAAGTGACGTTTTCCTGCACCTCGTTCATCGCCGCAAACAACGTCTGCATAGCCTCCCAGATTTTCTTTGGCGCAGGCTCATCGCTTTCGAGTTGCTCAAGAAAACCAGTCGCATGCAGGTGGTCGTTCATTCCTGCAAACAGCAGTAACTCTGGCTCACAAGGCATCTCCGACTTTATCGCGACCACCAGGGTTAACATCTGGTTCAACTCGGCCCCTGGCAGTGATTATATCAAGGTTTCCGGCCAGAACAATTTGGGAGACGTTCCCTCGAAGTCCGATCCCGCCACGATGATTACCCTTGCGGCTGCTGGATTACCCTTGCGGCTGCTGGATCATAAACTGCCAAAGTCTTGGCCAATTGGGCATTCCCGCAGGGTTTCCCATATCTCGGGTCGTCCGCCAATCTCGCACTGGCAGTTCCATTTCTTTTGGGTCCAGTAGTTTGTCCACTACCCTCAACTGGGCGGGAGTTGCCAACCTGATTCTGGCTACACTAGTCCGGTGCTTAGGGGGCTCCACTATGAACCGGACTCCCCAGCAACTTGAGAGGTCTGTAATTGATCGGTCCCATGACCGATCTTATGGGAATCCCAGTCAGATCTGCCGTCTCCATCATTCTTGCACTCGAGAAATGCGTCTCATGGGCCTTTAACCAGTCCACGCATTGGTGTCTACTCAAGTCCTCGTGCGACACGTGCTCGAGACCCAGAGCTTCCTTCAACTCTTGTCCGCATTCCAGGTCCTCCAGGTCCAGCTCTCTTAACTTCTCCAGATATCTCGTCCGGCTTGTCTCCGCCGGTCTCTCCACTCTCTTGCTCTCTACCACTACCACCGAGTACACTACCGAACTCTGGGGCGTTGGTGAGGTTGCTTCCTCGGCTTCCATCGGCGCGGAACCCGGTAATCTAGTCCGGCTACTTCTCGAGCTGTCTCTAGAATCGACCCTTGCCCCCAGGGAAAGGGGGGTTGGGAGGTGGGCCAAATGTGAACTGGGCCGTCTCAAGCAAATCTGCCTCCAATGCACTTATGTGACTTTGGAAAACGTCATTTAACCATTCCACTCCCCTAGGCTTGTCGAAATGGATTCCATCTGAAGATGCATCGTCGGGGAAGGATCGCCCCATTTGCTCGGCTACATCCAGCAATCCAATGGGAAGGACACTCCTCTGATGTATTTGCCTGACTATCTCGTTCAGGTTCCGTACTTTTGTATTCATCTCCATCGCATGTTGGTCAGCCTTCATATTTTAAGGGATGGTGCAAACTGTGAGTATGGCGGGATCCATTTGAATCCGCAACTCCTCAAGGATACAGCTCATTTTGTCATGTAGCCTCATGACTTTCCTTGACTCCCCTTTGGACACGTCATTAGTCCCGATCATTAAAGTTCCGTGTATACTCTTGCCATCCCTAGCATCTCGAGTGATGCCAATATCTGTGGCGTTGCGGCTCCAGAGAAACTCAAGATCCCAGTCTGCCAATGCGACTGAGTCCGAATCAGCGCCCGCAGCAGGCTGTCCCCTATGATTAGGTGGACCGTAACCTCCGGCACACGTGGCTACGTATGGTACTCCACCCAAGTCGCGTCATGAAAGCAATCCCTTCTGGCTCTTTGTGCCGTATTCCAATCCATGCGGTTGTGCCTGTGGTATCTGCCCTCCGTGTTTTTTTTATAACTTGCGATTACCACATTCCTGACCGGTTGCTCCCTCCAAGTCGGGGGTAACTCCACTCTGGCTGGACTCTCACGACTTCTCAATTGGAGCCTCTCATTCAACTCTTTCAGACGTGACGAGCTCCCACTCACCTGACTGCCTGGAGTATACCCCGGCAATGCTACGTCCATCAATGGGCGTATCGGTTGTGTCTGCAAACCACGCAGGGAGGACGTTGACTCAACCGGTATCCATACCTCTAGCCCCTCGTTCATGTGTTCTTAAGCCGCGCGGTCTAGGTTAAACCGTCCCTTCCATCTAGGAGCCTCATCCACCTCCATACGTGACTCCGGCCTCGAACCTGCGGTTGTTCCCTCCTTGGGCCTGGCTCCCTTTTTGCATGTCGAGCTCTCGTTGTCGCCGCTGGAATTTCTCAAGTTCCGAATTTAGCTGTTCAGATTTCGCCGCATTCTCTCGCACCCTTTGTTCTTGCTGGTGCTCGGCCTTCAGAATATCAAATTCACGCCGCGCTTGGTCCCTTTCAATGATCGCCTGATCTCTCTCCAGATTCGCTTGATTCCTCTCGAGCTTCGCCTGATCCCGGTCAAGATTCGCTTTGTTCTTTTCCCTTTGTGCCCTCTCAAGTTCTCTTTTCAGATTACTGAGATCGGGATACGCCTCTTCCGTTTGCTGCGCTCGCGTCATGGAGGGTGGCTTACTCGTGGATTGGCCCGCTGACCTTACCGATGGTCTGGTTGGTAGTGGGAACTCCCCTGCGCCGTACTCGGTGTTGTTGCTCAAGCCAGGATTTCTTGCCAAGTCGAATCCTCTCACCCCTCCATCCACATTCCAGGACAGCCACCTGGTCTGCTATTGGTTGGATATGCCATCAGTGGTGTAGCCGACCATTAAAACCGCTTTTGTTGCAGACTCCCTGCATTCACCTGCTCTTCCAAGTGAAGGATGGCATTCAGCATCACTGCCATCCTCTCATCTACCTGGGTATAGTCCAAGTCCCTCAAGCGCCTGTATAATTCATCAAGCGTCGGCATCTTTAGAGCCGCGGGCATGGACTTCCAGAATCGATCTGCCATTTTTATAATCTCTAGATGATCTTGCGCACTACCAGCTTGAGTATTATCGTACCAACTTGAGTGCTTAAGAAATATCTCTTGCAAATGTTGCTGATCGCGAATCTGTTCAAGACCTTCTTTTTCTCTTTCAATTGAGTGTAGTTGGGTCGTCAACTTGACTTACCAAATCCATCTGAAAATACTGAAAATTAAACTTGATCTTTAGACTAAGATGCTATGTTCCTAACCTAAACCTGGGGGGTTTAGGTTAGGAACATAGCATCTTAGTCTAAAGATCAAGTTTTATTTTCAGATTGATATTATTATAGTTAAAACCTTATCCTTTCGTTCTACTAAAATAATTCAATTGGAAGTTTTCTAAGAGCATGCAGATTCATTTTATGTTTTAGCACAATCAATCATTTAAAAGTTAATTGCCATGCCAATCGCATTTAAGATCTTATTACCTGTTCCGTGCCCCAACATCTAACTTGAGACCCCCCATGTACCCGACTCAGGCGATACTCAAGTAGTATTTCTTGTGCAGCTGTACCATTATGTCCGTTTCTGCGAAGAGTATGTGTAGGATGGCATATAACTCCCTTGGGCTCATTTTGCACCTGTTTGGGTCATACACAGGCATCGAGACATCCATTATCCCTTTTTTCAACCAGGAAGTCTCGCAGTCTGGTTAGTGCTAACATCACGTGTTCAGGATCTATCGTGTTCCTCTCATTGACCCTCTTCACTAGGAAGCATAGATATTTGCCTGGGACTTGTGCTACTGATGGAGGAAGCGCAGCCATTCCTCCTAGCCCCAGTCTCTGTCTAAATAGAAATTCCACGTTCTGGTATTCTCTCTTGAAGTCGGCCTCTAGTCTTGATTTAAAGCTCATGCTCGCCGTGATACAGATCGCGCTAGTCCTGTCTGACAGAATGAAGTCGCTGTCCGTTATCATGATGTTCTCCGAGTACTCGTTGGGTATTTCAAACTTCGTTTTGAAATTCCGTCCTATGGTAGGCTCAGCCTCCTCCCCATACAGTTCCAGTTCGCTCGTTTCTCTCAATTCCCTGATCTTCTTTATCATTAAATTTTTGGTGTGGGTAAGTCCTACCCCCACTCCCCGGACAAAAATATTTATCGACGTCCCCGTCGATGGTGCTGGGTCCAAATTATCTGGTGGAATATCGAGCGGCCTGTCTGTTGCTGTCCAGCCGAAGAGGGGATCCCCTGTTTTCATGTGCTTTCCCGCTGACACGTCGACTTGTTGGATGCTTTGCCCTTCGCCGCTTCCGTTCTTGACATCGCGCATCCACTCTAATATCCTCAAGTTCGTATTCTCCCTCCTCTCTATCTCGTTATGTTCCAAATCAGTCTCTCGCTCTGGTGTCGAGTAGTCTTCCTGCGGGTAGTGTTCACTATCATTGATAATTTGCCATTCATCGTCGGCTGCTAGTTCGCCCACACTTAGTAGCTCTTCGCTTAGTTCATCGGGCTGTATCTTATCAATCAAGAAATCATATCCGTACCTGTTGTACCTCATGCCTGTCCGTTTGCAATTGCTACTCCTAGTCCCCGCTGGTATTTGTATTTCTGATTCTGTCCATTTTGGCACCTCTTCCTGCTCAGGATCGTTCCAGTCTTCTTCCGCAAAGGATTCCGCCTCAGAGTCCGCTTCTATCTTTTCATTGTCATCCAAACTCAAGTTCTCGTTGCCATAATTTTTCTCTCTGGTGTCTTTTTCGTTCACTTCACACGCTGCCTCCACCAGTAGGTACTCAAGTCCCTCCATGTCCTGTGATATACACCAGTCGTCTGGGGATGGGACGTGAGGCTTCAGATTTTCATAATGTGCTGCTCGCCCCGTACTCAAGCGGTAGAACCGGCCTTGTTGGTGTACTTCCGTTATCATGAATGGTCCTCTCCATTTCTTAAGTAGTTTCTTTGTCCCTTTGGGCGGTATGACATTCTGGAAGACCCACACGTACTGGCCCACTTCATATGGCTTCGCCTGTAGTATCTTTTTATCATATTTCTTGCGTTGTCTCATTTGTGCTTGCGCAGTTTTCCTCCTGAGAGCTCGTTTAGTTCCTGTTGTCTCCTGATCGCTTCTTTCACGTAAGCTTGATGTGACGTCCTCTTCCCTTCGTATTCCGGGTAAAAGAATGTCAGGGGCATTGCTCTCTCCCTGCCCGTTAACATCATGAAAGGACTGATACCCGTTGTTGAGTGTTGCGTACTGTTGTACGCCCCTATGACTTGCGGAAGATATTATCCCAGTCTGTCATCTATCTTGAGCAGTATACCCTCAACATGTTTACCAACGTTCTATTCTGTCTCTCTACCAACCCGTTGGTCTGATGATGGTAAGTCGTTGAGTGTGCTTGAGCAATGTGTGACCTCTTCGTCGATTTTTTTGTCAAGTCCCCCACAAAGGCTTTGCCGTTGTCTGACTGAAAAGTCATTGGACAACCATACCGTGATATCATATGCGTTATCAGGTGGTCAAAAGTCTCCTCCGCTGAGGCTGTCTGACACGGCACCGCTTCTGCCAACTTTGTGAAGTGATCTATTATAACCAGTATCTGGTTATATCCCGACTCTATCATGCAGATTTTTTGATGGTCTATCTGCTCAACCTCGATAAATTCCCAGCTTTCAACGGACTTGAGTGGGAACTTCATTTTCCTTGGGTCTTTTACTTGCAGGCATGCCAGGCATGCATTCACCCATCTCTCGCAAGCTTTCCTTAATCCTGGCCTATCAAACCTGTGAAGTATTCTCTGTTGCACTTTGTCTATCCCATGGTGCCCCATCTGATCGTGCGATCTGAATAACACTTCCCTCTGATACAATTGTGGTAATATGATGAGGTTGTGCTTGTGTAATATCTTCTCCTCATCTTTTCTCTTGCACGCTACCACCCCATCAGCTTTGTGATAGACTAAATCTTTTCTTTCTTTGTAGAACTGGCTCAAGATCTTGTAGCTGTCTTCCTCCAGGTCTCCTTTCTCCTTGAACTCCGTCCAGATCCATTTGGAGAGGTTACTTGTCATCTTGTCATTCTTTTGGGCCCTTATCAGGTCCGACAGCCTATATCTTGCTTTGACATGTTCTTTTAGTGCCATGATCTGTCCAGTCATTTCCCCAGGGTTGTGGATGCCATCCTTCAGCTGTACGCATATTATCCTCTTCACGATCTTCGTATCATCTTCTGGCACCAGATTTGTTCTGACATTTGAGTTGCACGATAGTTCCCTGAATGGTTTCCTGGATACCGCAATTTTCTCAAGTTCTTCTTTTCCTTGTACTTCTTGTTCATCCGAGTTGTAGGTTCCTGAGGAGGGATCTGTTTGTAGCTCCCTGTCGCGGTGTCTCAACTTCTCCTCTGCCAGTATCATTCATAGACTATCCTGATCATCGGTGCTCTTTTCCGAATCTTCATCCCATTTTTCACACTCCCCGGACAATTTTTCTTCTCTAGTATCTTCTTCCTCTGTGAACGTGGACCACTCCCCGGACTCTTGACCTAGTCCCAGGTGTTCAGCTTCTTCCTTAAACGCCACTTTCTTTTTCCTAACGCGAGTCCGCTCAAGTACGTTATCAGGGATTTTGTCAACCAGTGACCGCACGACTTCTTTGCCATCAGTATTGCTTCCTCTTAAAGAGTCTTCTTCGCCAACCGTTTCATCCCTTCGCAGTATCGTGACTTCCGGTTCCTCCTTACCCTTTCTTTCGATCACGGGTTTGTCATCTGCCAGTTTCTCGAGTAATCTCATCAAAACTTCGTCTATCTGAGTATCTCCCTTCTCTACCTGGTTGAGATCGTAGCCTTTCGCCTTGAGTGTCTCCCGCACAATTTTTGACTTGAGCATTATCCCTATCGGCATTCCTGTTGTCTTTTGCAAAACTGTTTTCTCTGGAGGCTCTTTCGGTAATTCGGGGTGATCTTGTATCGGTTTGCCTGACTTGTCGAGCCATCTCGTGAGTGGAAGATTATCATACGTTTCCTTATTCATGAAGGAGAAGCCGTCTTTTATTTCAGGCCTATCCGCCTCCCTCTGTTCGTGTCTCTCGTAGAACTCCGTCTTCTTACTCAAGCTATCGGCATTCTGATGTTTGTCCCTCGTTCTATGCTCAATTATCATGTTGTATCCATCCAGGCGAACTATCCGCCTCCCAATGTAGCTCTGGTCCATTGAGTACGTCTTCAGCCAGCTGAGTGCCCTGTTGTCGACTCGCAACTTGAATGGCTCACTGCCTAAGTATGCTCTATATTTCTCAACAAAAGTAACCGCCGCGAACATCTCTGCTTTTGGCGCCCCGTACTTCATTTCCGTGTCACTCAAGACTTTGCTCCCGTACCTGATTGGTCTTAAAACTATCCTCCCGTTCCATTCATGTTCTTGATGGCGAATGCCCGAAATCGCTACCACCGACGCATCCGTGTCTAGCACGTACATCCCTTTTTCTGTCGGCATCCCTAGCACCGGTGCCTCGAATAACTCTTTCTTTATTCTCTGGAATGATTCTTCCGCTGCGTTGTTTCACGTGAATTTCTTGCCTTTGTGTCTCATTAATTGTTGCATCGGGTATACCTTGTCCGCGTAGCCCTTGATGAATTCCCTGTAATAGTTCGCAAAACCCAGGAAGCTCATCAACTGTTATTCCGTTTTTGGCGATTTCCTAGTTAGAATTGCTTCTACTGCATCTGGATCGGGTCTGATGCCGTGCCTGTCCACCATCCTGCCCATGTATTTTATCGAATCCTTGAGTATCTCGCATTTTGATGGTTTGCATTTTAGCCCCGACCTCTTCATTCATGCAAACACCTCGTCCAGTCGCTCGATGTGATCTTCTAATGAAGGCGTCGCTATTAACACGTCATCCACATAGCACATTACCAAAATGCCGTACTTCTTTGTCACACCTAGCAATGCATGTGCCATCAACCGTTAAAATGTAGCCGTGGCATTGCAAAGACCAAACGGCATCCGTTTCCATTGAAACAGCCCCAACTCGCAAGCGAACCCTGTTTTGTCTCTGTCTTGCTTCCTCAGTGGGACCTGCCAGAAGGCCGAACCTAAATCAAGAGTCGTAAAAAATTTTGCGTCACCTAACTTTGAGAGGTTCTCATCAATTCTAGGTATGGGATAGGCATCCTTCACCGTGTCGGAGTTCAGATAACGAAGGTCACAACAAAACCTCATTTGGTCGCCTTTCTTTTTGGCCATCACTACTCCACACGCTTACGGTGATTTGGGTGGTTCTATCATGTCATACTCTAGTAATGTCTCTATCTCTTTCATCCAATTTGTGTGGGGTCATGCGCCTCGCCCCCTCACTGTGTGGTACCGCAATCTCTTCAAGCTCTATTTCGTGCTCAACGAACTTACAACACCCAATGTCTGCCTTATATTTCGAAAAAAAACATCCTCGTTCCGGTCCAGTACATCTTTGATGGCTTCGAGATGTTCGTCCGTTATCTTGCCCCTTAAATGTTCATTTTCCGGTAGGACCGGTTTATCTCTCTGCATTTCCTCTAGTGTTGGCCGTTCCGGAAAATTCGAACAGCTCGAAAGTCCATCGTCTGTCTCTGACTTAAGTGATTTTACAAGACCTGGTGAACCTTTCATTTTCTTCAATCGTCTCATGATACAAATTTTGTTCCTATGATTGGGACAATCAACAACCTCATTTTGTTTTGAAATTTCAGTCATTTCATATCGAGTTTTAACGGGTAAAGCATATCCCAGTTTCCTCCCCCTCCAATCATGATGGGTATATCAAGAGTATTCAACAAGACAACGACGCAGAGTCCGCATTGGTTATCGAGAAGGAGCTTCCTAAAACAGCAGCACTTTGACTATTAGGATTTGGGACTATGCATACTTGCTTGTTGTCACTTAATTCATTGTAATTTTTCATTCGCAAGCGTACGATCGCCGCTTCGTTCGCTTTCAGCCTCACCTTCCTACTCAAGAAAACCGGTGCTTTGTTTTCATTTGCCATTATTAAATTTACCGGCTTAATTGCGTACCTCCTTTCCGGGTTCCGTATCTTGAACATCGCATTGTTTAAATCAATCGTTACATCGAAGTTCCTGATGAAGTCTCTGCCTAAAATAAATTGGTCAGATTCATCTAGGTTTTCTACCACAAGAAAGCTCATCCACAGGTTACGTTCCCCAGATTTTGGGCTATTATTGGTGTTCTGCATAGCACCCGCAGCTCCCCTTTGTTGGCAGCTGACAGCCGTATTCTCGAGTCTATCAAGTCATCTTTGTTGAATCCCATTCATTCCCAAGTATCGATTGGTATAACACTCAAGACCGCTCCTGTATCGAGTAACCCACGTAACTGAGTCTTCTTGCCACTTATGTCAACCACATGTGCTGATACGTCCGCCTCCGTCCCGATGTGCATTGCATCTTCTTCCAGCATGGCGCAGTGCCCAATCGATCTCACTTTAAGTTCTTCTCTGCCCACGTAGATCTGCCCCACCAGATCCTCATCATATGTTATCATGGTTTTCGTATAGATAATTATCCCATCTATATTCAACATCACCTCATGCGGACCATAAGCTTCTGTATATCTGTTATCCACACGGACCGACTTGCTGCCAACTCTTGTGAGTAGCGCCCTCAAGGCTCTCGAAGTCGTCTCTGGACTTATCGCACTCAAGTATTCTGGGTATACATCAATGTGCATTATTGTCTGGTCGCTGGGTTCGCTCAAGTTCCTTGTTACTTCATGGTCACCTACAGTGATTATTGACATTATCCTGGCTCCTATTTTTGTTATGCCGAAGGGCTTTCCCGTCACCATTTTCAGAGTGTTGCAATTTTCACACTTTGTCGACCCTGTTACAGTTTCTGGCACTGGCACCGAGCAGCCTAACGTCTCGTTCAACTTCTGTCTTTCGATCTCCTGCTTCAATTGTTGCTCTTTTTCCTTTGTCGCTAGGTCCTGTTTCACTTTGTTAATAGCCTCTGACGTCGCTTTCTCATAATTTATCTCTAGGGCATTCCTGGCCCTGGCCTCTATTGCACTATTGACTTGCGTTACAGCTTTCACTGTCTTCGTTGGCAGTTCCGCACTCGGTGCTTCCAAGTTTTTTGTTTCAAACTCAGTCTGTCTATTTCTCTGGTTCTGCACCGCCGCTAACGCCAATTTGTGCTTGGGGTGACTCTGGTTCTTGACTGCCTCCCAAAACAAAGGACAAGCCATTCTGAAGTGCCCCTCTTGATTGCAGAAGAAGCATCTCGCACCTATTTTGATGATCAAGCCACTATAGTACTCGTGTTCCATCTGGCTCATATCTTCCTCATCTGGTGCATATCCCAGGATCTTCATGCCCTGCTTGTATGTTGTGCAATCCGCCACGTGATGATCAGCTGACCCACAGTTTGCGCATGATCTACGTTTTTCCATGTCATCTCTAGTTTTGTACCATGACGACCTTTGTGGTTGACTCCCCCTTGCATGTTCCTGTTATCCGAATATGTGTATTTCTTGGGTTTCATTAGCATGTATTCTCTTGACTTCTGTCTCATCTCTTCTGGAACCGGTGCATTGTCTTTCGACAATGTATAGTACGTTGCTAACATTGTTCTCAAGTCATCACTTTTTACCCCATCAATGAACTTTGAGGCGATGCTAAAGTTTCTTCTGTTTGTTGACTCCTCAGAATCACTTCTTCGTCTCAGGCTCTCAAGATCATCCAGGAACCGATCAATTGATTCATCGTCCCTTTGCCTTCTCCTTTCAACTCGCATCATCGCTTGGTGACCCTTCATGCCTGATCCGAATAGATTCAACAATATCTCGAAGGTTTTATCCGCAGTTTCGCGTTCCTCTTCCTTCTTCGCAACTACGCATTTCAACGCCGTGCTTTCTAAGTTGCTGAGTATTGCTGTACATGCTTGTCTTTCATCGCTCAAGTTGTCTTGTTCCAAGTGTAATCTCATGACTTCTACCCAAGTATCAATGCATCCGTCTGAATCATCCTTGAAGTCTTTCGGTTTTTTGAAAATTTTCCTGGATTTGTTACCTCCTCTGTCGCTCTAGTCAGTGTTCCTCGTGGCGAAGGCCTCCATTGTCCTGTTCATCATCTCCCAGGTGCTCGGCCACGTCATGGCGTCCGGTCCCACGTTATTGTAAGTCGTGGAATCTCCTGGACCACTTGTCGTATTTACTGTTCCACTTTTCATAATTGTCTTGCAATCCCCCCGGTGCTGTGCTCGCCGCATCCTGGGGTAATGGCAACGGTGTTGATTGCCGTTTGTTCCGTTGTGGTTCTACAAAATCAACTCTATTACCTTGCGTTCGATCCGTTACCGGCCTGTCTTGCGATGTAGAGCTTCTCAAGATGGCATCTAGTTTTGCTTGTATGGCACATTAACTCTCAGCCTGATCCCTTCTCATTGTATCCATTCTCATTTCCAGACTCCCCAACTGGCTGTTCACAGCGTCATACCGTTGCTTCATTTCCTGCATGTCTTTTTTGATGTACTTATCTCGCTCTCCGTCAGTGGCCTCTACCTTGTCTGACATCTGCTGAAGCTTTTCCTCTGTCGCCCTTGCCAGATTGAAGTAGTTATCCAGGTACTCGTGTTTATTGTATCTCAATTGTTTCTTTATCGTCTCTCTATCCTCCTCGCTGTCCTTCACTTTCCTGTCAATCTGACCTAGCTTTGCCATCAAATCGCCCAGTTCAAGAGGAGTTGTTATTCCATGGTTTGGTGTCGCTCTATTGCTGGTTGCCGCCCCTTGTTTAACCTGGTCATCGTCTTGATTGGCCTCTGTTGTTATCATGGAAACTGTTCCAAATGTTTTGCCTTTCTCGGCTTTTGGTTCTTCCGCCACTGCATCTCTCGACATCATTCCAACCATCATCGCTATCCTCTCTTTGAATGACGTTCTTTTTACTTGAGACTCGTTTTTTACCGTTTCTGGCGTGTTGCCTGTCATGTCCTCCATTGTGTCTATCGGTGAGAATTCCATTGTCTTTTGGTTTTGTTCCTCTGCAATTGGCATCGGTGTCGACTCCGTTGTCTTCTTCTCCACCTCATCAACACTCTGGTCTGGTGTCTCTAGGTCAATCTCAATGGCAGGTTCCGTTTGTTTCTCTTCAGCGCCCTTAATTTTTATTTGAACTTCTTGTATTGACCATGCTCACTGAAAAGTTCTTTCTTGTTATTCTTGGGCCAACGGTTGTCACTTTTCGCTGCGTTGAGATATGTTTTGTTTTTGACTCCGTAGCTCTTTTTTCAGCTACCGGTACCCTACTCCGTCTCATGACTTTTATATACAATGATCTCTTTTTACAATATTGCTATTTACAGAATTCTATTCTAAGGATAAAATCTTTGAAAGATATAATAATAATAAGCAACGTTCCTATTCCCTTTTAAAACCTTTAAAAAACTTACCAATTCGTGATCCCAACAGGATCGGATCTATCGCAATTTATTGTTTCGACTAGTCCTATCGATCTTAATTTAGCGATTAGTTATTTCGACCTGTCTTAGGACCTTTCAGTCACACCACTCTTTTGTACTGTCCCAAGACCTCCCGGTATTATCCCAATTCTTCTATATATTGTCCCAAGCTTTCTTTCTACCGTCCCAAGACTACTCGGTGCTGTCCCAGTACCTTCTGCTATTGCCCCAAGACTGTACTGTCCCAAGACCGTACTGTCCCAAGACCACTATCCCAAGACTGTACTATCCCAAGACTGTACTGTCCCAGGACTGTACCGTCCCAATACCGCACTGTCCCAAGACCACCGTCCCAAGACCACTGTCCCAAGACTACTGTCCCAAGACTTCACCGTCCCAAGACCACTGTCACAAGACTGTACTGTCCCAAGACCACTGTCCCAAGACCACTGTCCCAAGACTGTACTGTCCCAAGACCACTGCCCCAAGACTACTGTCCCAAGACCACTGTCCCAAGACTACTGTCCCAAGACTACTGTCCCAAGACCACTGTCCCAAGACTACTGTCCCAAGACTACTGTCCCAAGACCACTGTCCCAAGACCACTGTCCCAAGACTACTGTCCCAAGACCACTGTCCCAAGACTACTGTCCCAAGACCACTGTCCCAAGACTGTACTGTCCCAAGACTGCACCGTCCCAAGACTGTCCCAAGTGTCTGGATAGTAGGACTTCCTCCTCGTCGTTGTGGGGACTCTTGAACCACTGTACCGTGTACCACCACTTGAGCTCTATTAAAAAACTTTCCCAAAAACCCAATCTTAAAGGCCAAAAGCTTCAAATACTGACCCCCCTGTATTTATCTCCCTTTTTGACATTTCGAGGCAAGTTGAAACCCAACTTGTTTGTAGGTATCTTGTGATCACCTGTCAGTTCAAAAACCAACAAAAATTCTTACCAAAACGTAAAAATTTAAACAAGAAAAATTAAAAAAACAAAGAGATGAACCCACCTAAAATTCAAAGCTAATAGATGTCAACTTTTATCCGAAAAAAACGTCTGGTACCTGATTTCCACACGTTTTCCTCCCCCCTGCTAGCGATCTTATGGGGTATCACAAAAACTGTCTACTTCCGTTCCCCCCACCCGATCCGACCTGGGTACCTACCTTAATTCGATTATATATTTGGATATCCGCTTCTTATAATTGACGCGTGTAAAGTTCTAATGTAACTAAATCGATGATGTCGATCAATTAGTCACTCTAATGTGTCCTCCCTTTTTACGATTTACAACCGCCAACCTCTAATCTAACCAGCCCCTTCTAACCTCCCCCCTCTTTAGCCCCCTCTTAAGCCGAAAATTACCTTAAGCGCCGCGTGCTAAACCTCTCGAGAGAAAACCGTAGAACCTGTTTCCAGGCCTGCTTGTGCAAAGACGTTCCTCAAAACCATGGATTCCGCTTATCCAATTTTACACTTATCTCCTATAATGTATTGTGGATTTTAACCATACCCGTTTTGACCAACTTCAGAACACCCCTGCGCGTCCTCCTCTTGTTGTTCCGGCCCACCCGCGCTGGTTGTCTTCTTGACGTGCACTGCACTTGTCACCAGCACCACCTTCCTACTCGGCTGGTCACCTCTTCCAGTCAAGTCTCCTAGCGGTTCAGCTCAATCCTTGTGAACCACTTTCCCACTCGGCTGGTCACCTCTTCCAGTCAAGTCTCCTAGTTGTCCAGCTAACTTGAAAGCTATCTGAAAACCCTTAACAATGCCCCACACTCGGGTACCTTATTGAGGTTGCTGGATTAGATTGCTAGGTTGATCGGAACGATCGGTCTTGTAAAACAGTGTCGGTATACTAGTTAGCTAAAATAAAGGCTTGATCCAACTAATCTGGTGTCAAAATCACTGTCATTTTTTGTTTTATAGTTTTTGTTTTTTTTTTGTAGTCTTTTTCGGTTTTTATTCCGCCTTTTGTCTTTTTGTTCGTGTTTTTGTCCCCTAGTTACCCCCCCCCCCTTACTCGGTTAGCTAAGCCTCGTTCGGAGAGCGTACCAGGACTTTTTCTCGATTTTTCTTAAAAAGCTATCACGGTACAACCGGAAGGTTTACACGTTCCCGCTGAACCGTACCACCGGTACTCTAGAATGGGCATGTCGTTCGGAGCTGTGTTAAGTGTGTTCGACTCCGTAGTCATGATGTCGTAAAAACACCCAGGAGCGCCATAAAAACACTAGGTAACAGTCGGCTACTTCGGTCACATATGAGGCTTAAGAAAAATAGGCCCTATAACCATTGGCTCAAGAGTCAGGGACACTATCTCTTGTGTGTTTCTACCTCAAAACGGTAGGAGCCATTTCGGTTCACTTGCGACATGAGACTAAAACCCGTTACAGCTTAAAAGCCACTAACAAAATACCCCCCCCCCCCTCACTTTAGAAAATAGGATTGTCCCCATACTTAGGTCTCAAAATACCCAAAATGCACGAACGCAGTTAAAAACAGGGTCGGAACAATCTGTACAGTTGCCTTTTATTAGACAGTGGAACTTTGATCCATTTCAGATGGATCAACCTAAAACTCGCCTTATCTCAGCATAACAGTCATAAATTACACTCAAGAGAATTAAATTGGGTACACGCATAGCAGCACACTTGAGAATAAATGGTAATTAAACTATTAAGTAACTCTAGAATCGATGAGTAATTAAGTTTAACTCGAGAAGTTTGTTATAAATCAGTTTTCACTCAAGAAACCAGTTTTGATCTGGCCCAGTGGGAGACTTCGGCTGTCCACCTTTCCACCGAAAGTTCACTCTGGTCCACTCGGGATAACTCTCCCTTCACTGTTGATTATTTTCTGCCAAGAACAAGACAGCTCTACTCTGTCTCTTTTTGACGGAAATTGCGAACAGCAATTTCCCACTGTTTTTACTTGCCACTTTCCCGCAATTGCGTTTCGGTCGTTCTGATCTTTTT
Source organism: Symsagittifera roscoffensis (assembly GCF_963678635.1). Lineage (NCBI taxonomy): Eukaryota > Metazoa > Xenacoelomorpha > Acoela > Convolutidae > Symsagittifera > Symsagittifera roscoffensis. The sequence goes on along the minus strand of NC_087071.1, from coordinate 47,194,796 downwards.
TTTTTGATTTTTTCAGTTTCCGCGAGAAAACTGAGCATGACAGGCTCCATTCGAATTTTTGAAAAATTGAATTTGACCCCAAAATAATGCCTTCTGCACACTGCTCAAGGTCAAACTTCCAAATATGACCGACTGGCACGTAACTTGAGAATCGAGTTTTGGGTTTGGACCATTGGGAGACTTCGACTGTCCAGCTTTACACCGAAGGTCCACTCTGGTCCACTTTTATTTTGTATCTTCTTGGTTCGCAACCGTTCTGCCTTCTATTTCAGGATAGGACAGCTCTACTCCCGTATGGTATTATATCTGGTAATTGCAAATAGCAATTTCTCACCGTTTTTTCGATCACTTTCCCGCGATTGTAATTCGGTTGTTCTGATCTTATGTTTCTGAGATTTTCAGTTGTCGCGAGAAAGTTGAGCTTGACATGCCCATTTCGAATTTTCGAACAATTCAATTTCATCCCAAAATCATGTTTCTCGCGTTGTTCAAAGTCAAACTACCAAATATGACCGACTGGCACAGGAGTTTGGTAATAGCCTTCAAGCTTTAAGACGGTTTGTAGTCTCATGTCGCAAGTGAACCGAATTGGCTCCGACTGAATGAGGTACTAAATCACAAAAGATTGTGTCCCTGACCCTTGAGCCAATGATTATAGGGCCTATTTTTTAAGTAGGCGACTGTTACATATCTCTTGACTATAGGGTTTTAGTTTCGTTCGCATGTATACTTGTTTTATGTAGTATTTTAGCTTATGTAGCGATAGCAGTATTAGCCGATGGTGGCGTTTGCTTGTGGTTTTATCGATAAGCGTTCTATCTTTATCGATGGCAATAAGGATAACAATATATGTTCTATCTTTATCCTTATTGCCATCATATTTCCTAAGGTGTCTTACGTCGTCGTTTGGGCAGTAAACTTGAATGCCCCAATTGTCGCAATCAGGTTACGGGCGAACCGCTCACGGCATATGACCATTTCGAACCTGACATTTAAATTTCTGCCCCAATGCGCATAGGTTCAGCAGATAGTACAAGTTGTTGAACATCACTTTTAATTTTCTGTAAGCAACTTTCATTGTAGTTGCAAGTGAAAGTGCTCTTCATTCTTTTTTCAAGGTGGACTTAACAGATTTTTTCGGTTCAAGTGGTTTCTGCTCAAAGATTGTTAGCTTAGTTGCCCTGTCACTGGTTTTTCTTGTGCTGTATAAACAACTTTCATTGAAGTAGCAAGTGTAACTTATTGTTGTTTAATGTGAACTTCAAACTTTATGGTGTAAAATCAAAAGATTTTTGGCTTTTTTTTGTAAGTTTTGTTCCGTTGTTGCTGATTTAAAATTCAACTGAACTAAAATTCAATCATGGGTTAGTTCAGTCCCCTAAATCCAGTCAAAATCCTTTATTTACCTTTATGTTGCGTCAAGTGTACAAGCAAAGATTGCTTAAAACCTTCAGGACTGATAAATTGGATTAGATGTGATTGTTGTTCTAGTTGGTATCATATCAGTTGTGTAAATATTTCTCTTAGCGACTCTAAGAAAACCCAATGGTTTCAGTGTCCTTTATGCGTTGATGTAAAATCTGTTAATAAAGCAACAATAGGTAATGATTTAGTGCTAGAGAATTATGTTAATACAGCCATCTCAAATGTCCGAGTACTCAAGAGAGTACCAAAAGACTCGCGTGTTCGCTTGGCGGAAAGTCTGTCGGACAAAATAAATGACATCGTCTACAATGTAGAAGATGTTACAAAATGGCTATTTTTTTTAACGTCGTTCTTGTTTTTTTTGGAGCAACCGAAAGGAAGTGGACGCAAACAGACAACAAGCGTGAGCTCTTTCATAAATAAAAAAGTTCAAGCAAATGACGTGTCACTTCCAAAACCCCATCCCCAAGTTTCAAGCCCGCCTCTGAGTGACCTCGAGCAGAGAATAAAGCTAATTAGAAGTAAGCTCGATGAAGGAAATGTAAAGGGAGGAATAAGGCTTGCTGCTTCGGATGACAAAATTGCTCCTTTTTCAACTGATAACTATCAAAAATTGTTATCTAAGCACCCTCAGCGAGCCAAATTTGCTGCTCCAAATCCAGAAAAATTGGATAGTTTTTTCGTAACCAATTTTGATCTATACAAAGCGATAATGTCCTTTCCGAACGTCCTCCTGCGCGTCCTCCTCCTGGTGTTCCGGTCCCGTGCTGGTTGTCTCCTTGACGTGCACTGCACTTGTCACCAGCACCACCTTCCTACTCGGCTGGTCACATCTTCCAGTCAAGTCTCCTAGCGGTTCAGCTCAATCCTTGTGAACCACTTTCCCACTCGGCTGGTCACCTCTTCCAGTCAAGTCTCCTAGTTGTCCAGCTAAGTTGCAAGCTATCTGAAAACCCTTAACAACGCCTCACACTCGGGCACCTTATTGAGGTTGCTGGATTAGATTGCTAGGTTGATCGAAACGATCGGTCTTGTAAAACAGTATCGGTATGCTATTTAGCTAATATAAAGGCTTGATCCAACTAATCTGGTGTCAAAGTCACTGTCATTTTTTTTTTATAGTTTTTGTTCCTTTTTCTAGTCTTTTTCGGTTTTTATTCCGCCTTTTGTCATTTTGCTCGCTTTTTTGTCCCCCTAGTTACCCCCCCCCTTACTCGGTTAGCTAAGCCTCGTTCGGAGAGCGTACCAGGACTTTTTCTCGATTTTTCTTAAAAAGCTATCATGGTACAACCGGAAGGTTTACATGTTCCCACTGAACCGTACCACCGGTACTCTAGAATGGGCATGTCGCCCGGAGCTGTGTTAAATGGGTTCGACTCCGTAGTCATGATGTCGTAAAAACACCCAGGAGCGCCATAAAAACACTAGGTAACAGTCGGCTACTTCGGTCACATATGAGGCTTAAGAAAAATAGGCCCTACTCTACTCTAGTATGGTATTATATCTGGTAATTGCAAATAGCAATTTCTCATCGTTTTTTCGATCACTTTCCCGCGATTGTAATTCGGTTGTTCTAATCTTATGTTTCTGAGATTTTCAGTTGTCGCGAGAAAGTTGAGCATGACATGCCCATTTCGAATTTTCGAACAATTCAATTTCATCTCAAAATCATGTTTCTCGCGTTGTTCAAAGTCAAACTACCAAATATGACCGACTGGCACAGGATTTTGGTAATAGCCTTCAAGCTTTAAGACGGTTTGTAGTCTCATGTCGCAAGTGAACTGAATTGGCTCCGACTGAATGAGGTACTAAATCACAAAAGATTGTGTCCCTGACCCTTGAGCCAATGGTTATAGGGCCTTTTTTTTAAGTAGGCGACTGTTACATATCTTTTGACTATAGGGTTTTAGTTTCGTGCGCATGTATACTTGTTTTACGTAGTATTTTAGCTTATGTAGCGATAGCAGTATTAGCCGATGGTGCGTTTGCTTGTGGTTTTATCAATAAGCGTTCTATCTTTATCGATGGCAATAAGGATAACGATATATATGTTCTATCTTTATCCTGATTGCCATCATATTTCCTAAGGTGTCTTACGTCGTCGTTTGGGCAGTAAACTTGAACGCCCCAATTGTCGCAATCATGTTACGGGCGAACCGCCCACGACATATGATCATTTCGAACCTGACATTTAAATTTCTGCCCCAATGCGCATAGGTTCAGCAGATAGTACAAGTTGTTGAACATCACTTTTAATTTTCTGTAAGCAACTTTCATTGTAGTTGCAAGTGAAAGTGCTCTTCATTCTTTTTTCAAGGTGGACTTAACAGATTTTTTTCGGTTCAAGTGGTTTCTGCTCAAAGATTGTTAGCTTAGTTGCCCTGTCACTGGTTTTTCTTGTGCTGTATAAAAAACTTTCATTGAAGTAGCAAGTGTTACTTATTGTTGTTTAATGTGGACTTCAAACTTTATGGTGTAAAATCAAAAGATTTTTGGCTTTTTTTCGTAAGTTTTGTTCCGTTGTTGCTGATTTAAAATTCAACTGAACTAAAATTCAATCATGGGTTAGTTCAGTCCCCTAAATCCAATCAAAATCCTTTTTTTACCTTTATGTTGCGTCAAGATGAGGAAAAACAACAAAGAGTGTACAAGACAAGATTGCTTAAAACCTTCAGGACTGATAAATTGGTTTAGATGTGATTGTTGTTCTAGTTGGTATCATATCAGTTGTGTAAAAATTTCTCTTAGCGACTCTAAGAAAACCCAATGGTTTCAGTGTCCTTTATGCGTTGATGTAAAATCTGTTAATAAAGCAACAATAGGTAATGATTTAGTGCTGGATAATTATGTTAATACAGCCATCTCAAATGTCCGAGTACTCAAGAGAGTACTAAAAGACTCGCGTGTTCCCTTGGCGGAAAGTCTGTCGGACAAAATAAATGACATCGTCTACAATGTAGAAGATGTTACAAAATGGCTAATTTTTTTAACGTCGTTCTTGTTTTTTTTTGGAGCAACCGAAAAGAAGTGGACGCAAACAGACAACAAGCATGAGCTTTTTCATAAATAAAAAAGTTCGAGCAAATGACGTGTCACTTCCAAAACCCCATCCCCAAGTTTCAAGCCCGCCTCTGAGTGACCTCGAGCAGAGAATAAAGCTAATAAGAAGTAAGCTCGATGAAGGAAATGTAAAGGGAGGAATAAGGCTTGCTGCTTCGGATGACAAAATTGCTCCTTTTTCAACTGATAACTATCAAAAATTGTTATCTAAGCACCCTCAGCGAGCCAAATTTGCTGCTCCAAATCCAGAAAAATTGGATAGTTTTTTCGTAACCGATTTTGATCTATACAAAGCGATAATGTTCTTTCCGAACGGATCAGCAGCAGGTCCTGATTAAATAGTTCCTCAAACTTTTAAAGATCTTGTTAGTAAGTCGAATGGCAGTGCAGGACCTAATTTTCTGAAATCGCTTACTAAGCTGATAAACCTCATTGGAGATGGCAAAATACCCGAACCCCTAAGACCTTTCTTTTTTGGCGCAAAGCTTATCGCCCTCATAAAGATAAACGGAGGGTTGAGACCGATTGCCATAGGCAACACGCTGAGACGCATCGCGTCTAAATGCGCTGGAAGCAAGGTCCTCTCCGAGCGACAAAATTTTTTCGGAAACGTACAGGTAGGATGCGGTACCAAACGAGGAGCAGAAATAGCTGCACACTCGTTTCGATACTTAATTGAACGCAAAGACAATCCAAAATGCACTGTTCTTTTAAAACTAGATTTTGAGAATGCCTTTAACCCTCTAAATAGAGAAACAATGCCGAATCATACTTATTTAAATCGTCCCGAATTGTATAATTACACCCATTGCGCGTATGGCGAACCTAGTTACCTTTTTTACGGAAGCTCTGTCATAATGTCAGAAGACGGAACTTAGCAAGGTGATCCTGAAGCCCCATCCCTTTTTGCGGAAACAATTCACACACTAGTCAAACAGTTGGAGTCGAAAATTAACATTTGGTATTTAAATGACGGAAATTTGGCCGACGACTATCAGGTAGTACTCCGGGACCTTAAAAGCATTCTGAAATCGGAGCAAATTTACGGCCTGAGCTTGAACACTGAGAAGTGCGAACTTTGTTTTTTGGGACCGACTACTAGTACACAGTATAATTCAATTTTAACACAATTTGCCCCAATAAAACAAAAAAAAAACTCCTCATTTTAGGATCTCCAATCGGCGAACTTTGCTGAAAACAATTGCTTGACGAAAAAATTAAGGAGCTTGAAAAAATATCGGATGTCATTGACAAACTAGACGCCCATTATGGTTTTTACCTCCTGAAAAACTGCTTCAGCCTGCCAAAACTCCTATATTTTTTTCGTACGAGTCCTTGTTTTTTGCAAAATGATTTTTTGGAACGCTACGACAAATTACCAAGAAATTCGTTATGCAAGGTCACTAACGTGAAAATGGATGATAACCAGTTTTTACAAGCAGTTCTCAAGGCAGCCAAAGGTGGCTTGGGCGTTTCTTCCGCTCGTCTACTCGCTTTACCCGCTTTCTTAGCCTCAGCAGTAGGAGCGAAAGATGCCTTGAGCGAAATCTTTGGTTTGGAGCATGTGGATGGAACCTATGATGATGCGCTTAAGCGGTTTTTTGAACTGAGAAAAATTGAAATGGCTCCGGAAAATGAAATCCAAAAAAATTGGACGGAGCCAATTTTTGACAGCGCGAAATTGCAGATATGATAGGATGGTGGGCATGGTCTTTCATGCCTCAAAAGTGCAGGGAGATTCTCTAGGCATTCAAACTTGAATGCCCTTATAAAGCAGACTTTATCTTCTACTCACATTCCGTCTGTTTTAGAACCACGACACCTCTACAGGACCAATCAGAAGCGACCAGACGGTTTGACGCTCGTTCCATGGGCTGTTGGTAAACAGCTCTTGTGGGATGTAACGGTAGTAGACTCCTTAGCTCCTTGTAAGATTAAAGCCGAGTCGGTTTGTAAGCCTGGTTCGGCTGCCGCTGAAGCGGAAGAGCGAAAAAAAGACAAGTATAAAGATCTTGTAGATGATGGATATCTTTTTCAACCGCTAGCTTTTGAAATTCAGGGCGCGGCCGGCCCCAGCACAAAATTTTTTTTGAGCAAGCTTTGTAAGAACCTAAGCATATGCACTGAGGAACCCAGACCAGGCTGCTTTTTAAAACAGAGAATCTTCCTGGCAATACAGATTGCGAACGCCGTTTGCGTACTCGGAACAATAATTGACAAAATATTTTTCGACGAAATTTTTTCTTTGTAAAACTTGTATATTATATTTTCTCGTGTCGAGTTGCGTGTTCCTATTGCAGAAACGTAACCCGTATCGACTTTAATTGAAAAGGACCTAAACACTTGTCATCTTCTTTTATCATTATCACTTCCATGTCTAGAAAGTTCCAAGGATTTTGACTGGAATACGTGATGAAGGGACCCTGACTGTAACCTCGGTTACTATGATACTTTTGACCTTCTGATTACCCTCATAAAAAAAAACAAAAAAAAAATTCAAGTGTCTGGCCTTTTTACCTGGAATGACCCTCTGACGAGTGTGCCAGTCGGTCATATATTGGAAGTTTGACCTTGAGGAACACGAGACATGTGGCTTTTGGAGTGGAATTTAATTTTTCAAAATTTCGAATGGAGCCTGTCATGCTCAGTTTTCTCGCGACAACTGAAAACAGAAAAAATAAAATCAGAACGGCCGAATTACAATTGCGAAAAAGGTTGTCAGAGATATACAGTGGGAAATCGCTATTCGCAATTTCCGTCGTAGAAAACTAGAGTAGAGCTGTCCTATCTGACATAGGAAACCAAACAAATACGAGAGCAGGCTTAGAATCAGTTGGACCAGGGTGAACCTTCAACGGAAAGGCAGGCAAGTGAAGTCTGCCAATGGTCCAGATTCAAAACTATATTCTTGAGTTAAAACTTACTTCCTTTGATTGGAACTCATCGTTAAAAGACTTCTTGAGTTATATTCGATTACATTTATGCTAGAGTCAGTAATTAGTTTAATTACTCTGTTTCTCAAGCGTGCTGCTATGTAAGGACCAAATTTAATTTTCTCGAGTGTTTTTTATGGTTGTTATGTTGAGATAAGGCGAGTTTTAGGTTGATCCATCCGAAATTGATCAAAGTTCCACTGTCTAATAAAAAGTAACAACGGATTGTTCCGACCCGGTTTTTAACGGCGTTCGTGTATTTTGGGTATTTTGAGACCTGAGTATGGGGACGTTCTTATTTCTAGAGTGGGGGGATATTTTAGTAGTAGCCTTTAAGCTGTAACGGGTCGTAGTCTCATGTCACAAACGAACCGAATTGGCTCCGACTGATTTGAGGTAGAAAAACACAAGGTGATAAACTTATTAAATAGTTTGAGATGGATATGTGCTGGTGATCACCTGGCTGGACGTTGCACACTTCCTGACCTGCCCGAAGTGGACCACTGGTCTTCAGTTAGCGTGCCATCCACGATCTGCTCTGGACCCCGCACTGGATTTCTGGTCTCCTGGTGTGGAACCCGTAGCCCGATCTTGACTCTGGCTCTCCCCTTCTGCCTTCGTTATCTCTACGTCTGGGTGAGACCCCTCCTACGTTAGGCATGCAATTGTTTGCCTCTTTCTTCTCGACAGTGTTTCTGGTTTTAGCTATCAACCGTGTGCAGAACGGTCACAGCCCTGTTGGATCTACACATATGCTGCTGCTGGCTCGCGAGAAACCTGATCCATAATCACGACAAGAACTGCGGTCACGCAAGCTTAAACTCAACTCAAAGTTGTCGTTTTATAACATTTCTTTGCTCCTTCTTTTATGCGCTGGTGATATTAAAAGTAATCCTGGCCCGTCTGTCGACCCTACTCAGTTGTTCAGATTTGTTAACGCCGCGGAGATCTTAGTCGGGTCGTCTGTGGCCATCTCGGATCTAACCTCCGGTATCTATGATGCTTCTATCCTCAAAGTTGACAACGATCGCTTCTTTGCTCACTTTCGTGGTTGGAATAAAAGCTCTGACTCCTGGGTCAAACTTGATCAAATTTTCCGGCTCCCTGATGGTTATGTTCCGATAGGCCGGAGTTCTCGCGGTCCTATTTGCCTTCTCGCGTCTCCTGTCTCCAGTCCCATCTCTGTCGCTTTAACGAGTTCTCCTTCTCGGGATGCTCCTGTTAGCTTTGGCCTCTCTCAAGGGATGTCAAGTATGACGATCTCGGCTGAGCTCGCCGAAAGCGCTGTGCCGGATCTTTCTGACGTCATGTCTTCCAGAGTTGACACTGTCCGGTTCGTTCCGATTTCTCCTCGTAACGAGTGGTCTGAGGTTGTTGGTCACGCCCTTGACAACTGCGCCACCGCACCGGACAGTCTGAAAGACTGGACTCGATTGCTCATGCTCCCCAAATGTATCTTGAAAGCCCCTCGCCCCGGAGGCAAGTCTCAAGCCGCTAATAACTGCAGAGACATTCGCCAAAGAATCAAGTCCTGGAAGGAGGGCAATATTTCGGACCTCTGGTCTAACGCTACCAAAAGACCTAAAGAGCGAACGAAGAAAAACAGCAAACCTTCTCCTGGTTTAATGTCCGCAGAGCCAAAGAGCTAGCAGGCCTCGGTCAGTTCGGCAGAGCAGCTAAAGCCCTGTGTTCCGATTGCCTCGTGTCCAAAGGTGACGAGTCGATTAAGGACCTTCGCAGTCTTCATCCTTCCGCTGACCCTCCTGTCTTTTCTGGTCGGGATGAATCCCCTCTTGCCTACCAATTCGAATCTGAGTTCGTTCATAAGTCTCTCAAAAGTTTCCCGAGCGGCACTGCTGCCGGTCCTTCGCGCTGGTTTCCTGAGCACTTTGTTCACGCCGTTGAGTGCCCCACTCCTCAGACTGCTGCCAGAACGTTAGAGTCTCTCAACAGGGTTGTTAACATCCTCGCTGCTGGGCAATCCCCTTCTAGTCTCTCTCCGTGGCTGTGCAGTGCGAATCTCTTTGCCACCGCTAAACCCAAGGGTGGTGTCCGGCCTATTGCGGTCGGCGAAGTGCTCCGAAGGCTCACTGCTAAAGGCCTTGCTAAAGCCGCCAACGCTGAAGCTTGTGATTTCCTGTGTCCTCACCAGCTTGGAGTCGCTACCAGCGGTGGCTCGGAAGCCATCGTCCACGCTACTAAAATGACAGTCAAAAAGTGCTCGGAACATGGTCACCAAGGCGTCTTAACAGTGGATTTTGAGAACGCTTTCAACACGCTAGACCGCACCGAGATCCTCCTTCAAGTTCGCAACCGTCTTCCCGGTCTCTCCTCCTTTGTTGAGTTTACCTACGGTCACCACAGTCATCTGCTGTTCGAGGATGTCATTCTCAACAGCGAGAAAGGAGTTCAACAGGGGGATCCGCTAGGGCCTCTCATTTTTGCGGTCACCCTGCACTCTCAAGTCGGAAGTCCCCGGTCTCACCCTCAACTGCTGGTACCTTGATGATGGTTTTTGTGCCGGCGACGAAGACTCCTTGCTCAAGGCTCTCGAATTCATCATTTCCAACGGCTTGCATCTCGGCCTCAAAGTCAAGCACAGTAAGTGTGAGTTGTGGGCCCCTGTGGAGTTCTCGTCCATCCCCGTTTCTATCCCGAGAGCAGCGTCTAATGGCTTCGAGCTTCTTGGCGCCCCCATTGGTGATACTGAGTTCTCAGTTAAAGTCCTGGACAAACGTATCTCGAAAGCCACCAAATGTCTTGAAAAGTTACCTCTTCTTGATGACCCCCAGCTCTCACTTGGCATCACTCGCACTTGCCTTGCTGCTCCCAAGCTGACGTACTCTCTTCGCACTCAGCCGCCTTCTCAGCCTGTCGCAGCTTCCCTGCAAGTTTTTGATGAACTCCTCCGCGATGCTCTTTCTGTCATAGTTGGCTCACCTCTTCCTGATCTTGCCTGGTCCCAGTCTTCCCTGCCTATCAAAGATGGCGGACTTGGCGTCCGGCAAGCTCGCGACCAACACATCCCTGCCTTTCTAGGGTCTTCGTGTCAGTCAGCTCATTTGGTCTCGTTTATTACCGAATGCGACATCACTGAAACGCCGGAGTTCCTGCGTGCCTCTAACGACTTCCGTGAACAGTCTGGAAGCGTTAACACTCCCGGTTTTACTCAAGAAGCTTTCCATGAGAAACTCGATAAGGCCACCTACAACGCGTTCTTCTCGTCTCATCCCGATTCCCGCGAGCAAGCTCGTCTTCAGACGCTCTCTCTGCCTTACGCCGGCGCTTGGCTTACCGCAGTCCCCATTAAAGGTCTTGGCCTGCACCTGCTACCTGCTGAGTTCAAAGCTGCTGTCAGATACCGCCTTGGTCTTCCTGTGTTCGCGTCTGCTCGTAGGTGCCCCGCGTGTCCGTCTGGCATTCTGGACGTCCTCGGGGACCACGCTGTCGCTTGTGGGGGGAGTGGTGGCCGGATCTCCAGTCACGGCAGACTACGGGACATTATTTTCAATGCTACCACGGCTGCCTCTTTAGCCCCCATCCTGGAGCAACGGAACCTCATCCCTGGAGAACGGTCCAAACCCGGCGATATTTTTATCCCTACTTGGAGCGCTGGTCGCCCAGCTGCTTTCGACGTCACCGTGACATCCCCGCTGCAGTTATCTCTTCTCTCTCGTGCGGCGGAGACCCCCGGGGCGTCCCTGGAAGTTGCTGAGGACCGCAAATTTTCGAAACACGAGAAAAACTGTGAGGAACAAGGAATCAGTTTTTTCCCGTTAGCAGTCGAAACGCTCGGGGGTTGGTCCGCTTTAGCTATCAAAACCCTCAAGTCAGTTGCTATCCTCGCTGATGCCAGACGTTCTGGTTCACGTGACGCTCGTGTTGCCCCAGTTCGCCTTCTCCAGAGCCTCTCAGTGTGCCTCATGAGAGGAAACGCCATTATGATTGTCAGCCGGGCCATCTAGTCTTGTGCAGTTTATTACGTTTTTGCCTTCCCAATTCTGGTGCTCCTTTGTTCCTTTGCTGTTAGTGCATTCCCCCTCTCTTTTCAATCCTCAATGGTTCATCCCACATTTGTTGTTTGTTTTGTTTTGTATTCGGTGTTTGTTATATTGATTATCATTTTGCAATTAAATTTTTTTGTTTTGTTTTGGTAGTAGCCTTTAAGCTGTAACGGGTTGTAGTCTCATGTCGCAAGTGAACCGAATTGGCTCCGACCGTTTTGAGGTAGAAAAACACAAGAGATAGTGTCCCTGACTCTTGAGCCAATGGTTATAGGGCCTATTTTTCTTAAGCCTCATATGTGACCGAAGTAGACGAATGATACAGAGACAAAAGTTTATTTGACCTAGTTTTTTCTAAAAATTTCATTTTTTTTCGGCTGCTTATTTTGTTTGTGTTGAATCGCAAGTGGTGCGAAGCTCCGCTTCGCCTCTGTAAAAGTTGAATGATTATAAAAACTCGAAGGCAGTTTTCAGATAACAATGATCCTTTTGTTTCGAACTTTGTAAAATGCTCATTTGTCCAATCTGTCACTCCTTGTATGGACCAGATGATGAAATAGTGTTTCTCAAGTGCGGCCACTTGTACCACAGCTCATGCGTGAACCGATGGTTCCAGACATGTCCTTCAGGCCGAAAACGGGAATGCCCCAATTGTCGCAAAAAGGTTTCGGGCAAACCGCTACCGGCATATGGCCAGTTCGAACCTGACATTCAAACTTCTGCCCCAATTCGCATAAGCTCAACAGACAGTACAAGCAACAATTCAGGATCCTGGACCTCGATTTCGCTGGACGAAATTAGCGAAGTTGCCTTAATTGACAAATGGTCAGCTTTCAAGAAGGAATGGCTGTGCAGTAAAAAGGTACGCTGTATATTAGAACTGCCTTGCCTTCATTTGTTTTCGCTAAGACGAAATTGCCGGGAAAAATTGTTGTAAATAAACGTTACAATAACCAGTAAAAGTTATCATAACATGATGCGATATACATTTACTAAATTTGACTTAATTTAATTTGGCAACTAATTTGTTTCGAATCAAACTTTTTAAGGCGTAAAATTAGCATCTTTGTTGAATATTGAATGGTGACCTTGCTTCAGGCAAAAAGTAACGAGCTTACGGACAAGCTCGAGTGTGAGTTCGTGGAAGCGCTGAAGAAATTGAATGGATTCGCAAAGCAGCTTAAGAAAAGTGAAAATGAATGCAAGTCATTCAGAAATCTACTATCTAGCAAGGACCTGCAAATAAATTCTCTTTGTGACCAAGTTCAAAGCCTGAACGCGACAGTGTCAACTTCGGCAACCGAACATTCAAGAGTTAAAGAAGAAAATAAGGCTCTACAAAATCGAATCGCGCTACTGAACAAGGCAAATTTCACCTTGGCTACTGAAAATTCGGAGCTGTCTGGTCTAAAATGGCTGATTCCAATCGGAGAGTTGGTCAGGAAAAGAAGGTGAGTCATGGGATAAGTGTAAAACGAAGTATTTGTTTATTCGTACAATATCACAAGAACAATTAGCTCATTGGAAGTTGTTGGACCTAATCGTCAATCTCTTTTCAGTCAACTGTGTAAGAAACATCTTGGAATGATTCCTAAGAAAATAGTTTGAGATGCATAAAAATAAACAGCACAATAGTTTTGGTAAATGGAAGTAGTGGCGAAGTTGTTAGCGACTTATTAGCTATCGTAAATGAGTTCAATGTCTATTTTTCTTCCACTGGCAGTGATTAAGTTGACAAATACCCAATTTAGGATCCGATCATCTTTTTTTTTGCATGCGTTTTTGTTCAGTTTCTAAGCCTGAAATTAAAATGGGCCCTTCCGTCATGCGATGGTACGTGCACAGGTTTGATAGGGCCATACTAACGCTATATAAATACATAGACAAAATTTTTTGAATAAATCAAGTCTATTTTAATGCATAAAGAGAATCGTCAATTAAAATCTACCCTCCTCGATTACAGCACAGATAGAATTTTCTATGTTGGATGTATTTGTAAGTTTTTTGCACCCCCTAAAGCAGAGGATTGCACTCCTCAGAAGTGCAAAACTTATTTTTGTTCTTAGATAGTTAATTGTGTCCGAGTATGATTCGTTCCGTTTTTCGCTTAGTTTCTCTGCTAGTTTCTGGACGGTTTTTGTAGAGCCCGGTGCTGCTCCTCCGGTACACGCAAAAATTAGTGGAACAAAGCTGCTGTGATCCACATCCAGAATTCTTTGTTGGTATTTTAATGTTTTGACACTCTCATGATATTTGTAGGCGTCAGGTATAGTTTTAGGGCAGGATTTAGCATGGGGGTTGAAAATTTTTACATCGAAAAAGGTTCGGCTGAATCGACCTCCCCAGAGTCCATTTGCCTTGATGTCAAGTCGAGCGTCATCTTCAGTAGTGGTTGTTTTGTTGTGAAAGCTTTCACCTTCCAACGGTTGAAGTTTTGGCTCTATTTAAACATCATGGCATACTTCGTCCAGGAGTGTCGCAAAGGTATAGCGAACTTCATTATGTCTTAGGTGAGTGTATCCACCTTTGGGACAGTGTAGGGAGTGGGTCAGTGTGAACGGTTGTCCACACGGGCATGTATGTGGGGTGTTTGTAGGTTCCCATCCATATCTCAGATGTAATCCATCTTTAAACTCTGATTTGTTGAGAGAGAAATTGTATTTTTTTAGGGGAGCACGCTTAGCCAATTCGATGCTCCTTTCTGTGACGGTAGATTTATTGTTAGTTTTTTCTCTGATGAGCAATTTTCCATAACTTTAGCCTTTTTTGAGAGTGTGATGTTCTGTTTCTAAGTTTTGATGTTTCTTTTTATCAGAGTTTGTTCCGTGCCAGCTATTTCTGTATCACTGTTTTCTAACGGATCACAAATGGCTCGTGACCACTCATAGTTCTGGGAAAAGTCCGTGTTACTGAGGAGGTCTAATCCTCCCATTCTTAGTGGTAGTGCAAAAAGGTTGCGATCATCATCGGTCATATGGTTTTTACCAGTAATGCTAGTGAGTAGCTGCTGTCTTACGTTTTTCTCAAATTCATCCATTTTCTTAAATGCTTCCGGAGTTGTTCTGGTTAGAAAGCTTAATTTATTTTCAAATCATTTTGTGTAGCAGGAGTACGCATTTAGTGGTCATGTTTTAGCTATTTTGGAAAGATTTTCAGTTAGGGTAGCTGTTTTTTCAGTTGCGCTTTCGATGTACTTATCGCATGCTGATGGTGTTCCTATGACCGATCCAAGGACTCTAAAACCATCTTCCATTGTAATATTTGTGCCTTCAAATACTTTTATGGCGCTTTCACGACAATTTTCCTTTACTATGAGTTGACACTTGGAAGGCTTCACATTGTACCCGAAAGCCTTTCCGTGCACATCTAGGTTGTCCAGTATTGCACGGAGACTCCTAAAATTACCTGCAGCGCCTCCATCATCTGTGTACCATTTTTGGGTGATATTTGGTTTTTGCAGGATCTCAATCAGTGGGTTTATTCCAATTCCGTACATAGCCATTGCGAGGGGAGTACCTTGCGTTGTGCCTTCGGTAGATGTCAAAATCGTGTTATTGACATATAGATTTGAGGAATGTTTATATGAGTTGGCCAGCGCATGATGTAGTGCCGGACAAAGGATTTCTACATTTTTTCGAGCAAGTTCTCTATTGAGCGAGTTGAAGGCTTTTTCTGCATCAATAAGTAGTATGGCTCCCGTTTCCGGTTTCTGTGACGATGCGCCTTTTTGTGACGCTAGATTTATTGTTAGTTTTTTCTCTGATGAGCAATTTTCCATAATTTTAGCCTTTTTTGAGAGTGCCATGTTCTGTTTCTAAGTTTTGATGTTTCTTTTTATCAGAGTTTGTTCCGTTTCAGCTATTTCTGTATCACTGTTTTCTAACGGATCGCAAATGGCTGGTGACCACTCATAATTTTTGGAAAAGTCCGTGTTACTGAGGAGGTCTAATCCTCCCATTCTTAGTGGTAGTGCAAAAAGGTTGCGATCTTCATCGGTTATATGGTTTTTACCAGTAATGCTAGTAAGTAGCTGCTGTCTTACGTTTCTCTCAAATTCATCCATTTTCTTAAATGCTTCTGGAGTTGTTCTGGTTAGAAAGCTTAATTTATTTTCAAATCATTTTGTGTAGCAGGAGTAAGCATTTTGTGGTCATGTTTTAGCTATTTTGGAAAGATTTTCAGTTAGGGTAGCTGTTTTTTTCAGTTGCGCTTTCGATGTACTTATCGCATGCTGATGGTGTTCCTATGACCGATCCAAGGACTCTAAAACCATCTTCCATTGTAATATTTTTGCCTTCGAATACTTTTATGGCGCTTTCACGACAATTTTCCTTTACTATGAGTTGAAACTTGGAAGGCTTCACATTGTACCCGAAAGCCTTTCCGTGCACATCTAGATTGTCCAGTATTGCACGGAGACTCCTAAGATTACCTGCAGCGCCTCCATCGTCTGCGTACCATTTTTGGGTGATATTTGGTTTTTGCAGGAGCTCAATCAGTGGGTTTATTCCAATTCCGTACATAGCCATTGCGAGGGGATCACCTTGCGTTGTGCCTTCGGTAGATGTTAAAACCGTGTTATTGACATATAGTTTTAAGGGATGTTTATATGAGTTGGCCAGCGCATGATGTAGTGCCGGACAAAGGATTTCTACATTTTTTCGAGCAAGTTATCTATTGAGCGAGTTGAAGGCTTTTTCTGCATCAATAAGTAGTATGGCTTCCGTTTCCGGTTTCTTTGACGATGTTCCTTTATGTGACGCTAGATTTATTGTTAGTTTTTTCTCTGATGAGCAATTTTCCATTATTTTAGCCTTTTTTGAGAGTGCGATGTTCTGTTTCTAAGTTTTGATGTTTCTTTTTATCAGAGTTTGTTCCGTTTCAGCTATTTCTGTATCACTGTTTTCTAACGGATCACAAATGGCTAGTGACCACTCATAATTTTTGGAAAAGTCCGTGTTACTGAGGAGGTCTAATCTTCCCATTCCTAGTGGTAGTGCAAAAAGGTTGCGATCTTCATCGGTTATATGCTTTTTACCAGTAATGCTAATAAGGTGCTGCTGTCTTACGTTTTTCTCAAATTCCTCCATTTTCTTAAATGCTTCCGGAGTCGTTCTGGTTAGAAAGCTTATTTTATTTTGAACTCATTTTGTGTAGCAGGAGTACGCATTTTGTGATGATGTTTTAGCTATTTTGGAAAGATTTTCAGTTAGGGTAGCTGTTTTTTCAGTTGCGCTTTCGATGTACTTATCGCATGCTGATGGTGTTCCTATGACCGATCCAAGGACTCTAAAACCATCTTGCATTGTAATACTTGTGCCTTCGAATACTTTTATGGCGCTTTCACGACAGTTTTCCTTTACTATGAGTTGACACTTGGAAGGCTTCACATTGTACCCGAAAGCCTTTCCGTGCACATCTAGGTTGTCCAGTATTGCACGGAGACTCCTAAGATTACCTCCAGCGCCTCCATCATCTGCGTACCATTTTTGGGTGATTTTTGGTTTTTGCAGGAGCTCAATCAGTGGGTTTATTTTAATTCCGTACATAGCCATTGCGAGGGGATCACCTTGCGTTGTGACTTCGGTAGATGTCAAAACCTTGTTATTGACATATAGATTTGAGGGATGTTTATATGAGTTGGTCAGCGCATGATGTAGTGCCGGACAAAGGATTTCTACATCTTTTAGAGCAAATTCTCTATTGAGCGAGTTGAAGGCGTTTTCTGCATCAATAAGTAGAATGGCTTCCGTTTCCGTTTTCTGTGACGATGCTCCTTTTTGTGACGCTAGATTTATTGTTAGTTTTTTCTCTGATGAGCAATTTTCCATAATTTTAGATTTTTTGAGAGTGTGATGTTCTTTTTCTCAGTTTTGATGTTTCTTTTTATCAGAGTTTGTTCCGTTTCAGCTTTTTCTGTATCACTGTTTTCTAACGGATCACAAATGGCTTGTGACCTCTCATAATTTTTGGAAAAGTCCGTGGGACTGAGGAGGTCTAATCCTCCCATTCTTAGTGGTAGTGCAAAAAGGTTGCGATCTTCATCGGTTATATGGTTTTTACTAGTAATACTAGTAAGTAGATGCTGTCTTACGTTTTTCTCAATTTCATTCATTTTCTTAAATGCTTCCGGAGTTGTTCTGGTTAGAAAGCTTAATTTATTTTGAACTCCATTTTTGTAGCAGGAGTACGCATTTTGTGGTGATGTTTTAGCTATTTTAGAAAGCTTTTCAGTTAGGGTAGCTGCTTTTTCAATTTCGCTTGCGATGTACTTATCGCATGCTGATGGTGTTCCTATGACCGATCCAAGGACTCTAAAACCATCTACCATTGTAATATTTGTGACTTCGAATACTTTTTTGGCGCTTTCACGACAGTTTTCCTTTATTATGAGTTGACACTTGAAAGGCTTCACATTGTACTCGAAAGCCTTTCCGTGCACATCTAGGTTGTCCAGTATTGCACGGAGACTCCTAAGATCACCTGCAGCGCTTCCATCATCTGCGTACCATTTTTGGGTGATATTTGATTTTTGCATGAGCTCAATCAGTGGGATTATTCCAATTCCGTACATAGCCATTGCGAGGGGATCACCTTGCGTTGTGCCTTCGGTAGATATCAAAACCGTGTTATTGACATATAGATTTGAGGGATGTTTATATGAGTTGGCCAGCGCATGATGTAGTGCCGGACAAAGGATTTCTACATTTTTTAGAGCAAGTTCTCTATTGAGCGAGTTGAAGGCGTTTTCTGCATCAATAAGTAGTATGGCTTCCGTTTCCGGTTTCTCAAACTCCTTCCTCAAGCTGTGGATAACATATTCGATTCCACACTTCTGGCCTAAGCAGAGTTGTAATTTTTTTCCGAGATTTTTAATGTCTGATTGTATACATTGGGTGATTATTTTGCCAATTCTTCTCAGAACCTCGCCTATACCAATGGGCCGTACCCCTGGATTTTTTTTCCAGAGCTATCAGGTGACACGAGTTGTATGCTATTAAGTTTTCATGGGGGACAACTTTACTTGCTATTGTATAGAATAATTTAGCAATTGTTTTGCAAAGCTCAATGGATGTCTGGTTGAAGTGAGTTAATATCCTTCTGCATTCGCACGCATTTAGACCTGAGCGACCGTGGCTTCCGTGCGTTTTCAGGGTTGATTCTCGAACTGTCTTGTCGTTTATTTGTTCGAATTTAGAGGGGTGGTATGACATTGTGTCTTCATTTAATTCAGTTGAATAGTTAGTGTTCGCTGTTTTGGTGGGGGGTGTTTTTCTTTCAGGATATTAAGGACTGTTTTTCCTTCAATGACTTCGTTTAGGGGAAGTACTCCTTTTGTTTTCTTGTCTGAAAGGCAGCCAATGGCGGGAGATAATTTGCCTGTACTTTAGTTTATCGAATTGCTTAACTTCCTCATTTACTTCGGACTTCTTCTGTTTTGGATGTCTAATTTGGAGAGCTTTCGCTTCAGTGAAAAGTTCGTCTAATAAGCCTTGCTTCCATATGCGGCGGCTCAGTGTTTTGGAATTTGATACGTTTGTTTCTGATTTAGTTTTGGGGAGTAGCAGATGTGGGAGAATCATTGCTGATTTCATTGCGACATTAGAATTTGGTGTTTCTTCTACTAATGACAACAGCTGCTGGTTCAGTAATTCTATGAATTGAAAACCGGGCTTGTTCTTGTTTAGAACTATGAAGCGCGGTTTCCAGTTAATGACATTTTTGTATATGTCATTTATTTCAATTTCGAGTTCTTGGTCAATAAGTTTCCAGGGGTCGAAGGGGACTGTAGTGATTGCTGGGGGCGATGGATAAGATTGTTTTGCGTTGGGCAGTGCGTTTGTTTCAGGTGTTGTCGGTGATGTCTCTTTTTGAGTTGTGATGGGGGCTGTGCTTGTTGGTCTGTTTGTGGATTTAGGCCCTTTTGCAAAGTTCTCGGGAGTGCATTGTATGCAGGAGAAACCAGCGTAATAAAATTTGCTGCTCTGTAGCCCGCTACATGAGACATGTATGTATGCTTTGCAAATGACACACGATATGCCTCCTTTTCGGAGGTGGCGTTTGCAAATGTGGCAGTGCGTTTGATCGGCCATAATTTGGCAGCGAGGAGGGTAAATTTATGGTGAATATATACAAGTTGGCTGAGCGAGCAATAAACTGAAACTTTTTTTCCCATAAAAGGAAAAATGAATACCATCTTTACAAAACATATTAGCACTAAAATTAACGTTTAGATTGGGGGAAAAATTCGAATTCTTGAGTGGTAATATGTATTAATAAGGCGAAACAAAGAATTATTTAAAGCACCAAGTTTTCTGTTTATGAAGTGATTATTTGCAGAGAGGATGGTTTTGGGGATAATAAGCACATTTGGGTTAAACTTATGAATTATCAAATTTATTAAAAATCTCAAATCATTAGCAAACTCTGAAACCGTAGATGAGTTATCATTAAAGCCGGCTACTATAGTAACACAGTTCAGTTTCTGCGAGGGGTAGAGCGAGACAGTAGCGGCAAGGTCGGCTAGTTTTGCACCTCTGTACGAGTGAACTGTGGCTCCGATATCTTAGGGGCTGCAGTACTTGGTCCTTGAGGTTCCTATTACCAATTTCCTGCTCCACTAGGGTAGCCACTTCGGCCTGTACTTCGGCAAGGACATTCATTAAACAGGGTACAAAACAGACAAAACAAGAGAAAGAATAGATTGTTAAATCGATTGTAGAGAAATAGATTTAAAAAACAAATAAAAAAGAAATGAAAGCGATTACAACCTGGTTTTTTACGGGTGGAGGTTCCGGCGGGGATGTCCGGGTAGAGGGGGTGTATCGCGGCTTGACGAGCTTGTCTCTAAAATCCCGTACCCTCTAAAATCCCGTCTCTAAAGGCCCTTCTTACAAGCGTACCAAGTTTATCGCAACAATTAGGCTAAGCCTGAAATGAAAGTCATTTCTGAACAACTCATTGAACTATCATTTGAACAGCTACTTCTTTCATTTAAATGAAACAGTTTGGTTTCCAAAAGAAAACAATAACATTGATGCTTTCGGCAAAGTAACAGTGAGATAAAACTCAAGTACCGAAGAGAACTTGATTTATAAAAGCTTTTGACCTACTTGTTTCATAATTTTGTTTCATAATTGAGAAATTTGGTGTGAGTGAAAATTTTGCTTTGGCATGAAATTTAACTTGAAGCCCTGCAGACAAATTGGCGAAACGATTGGTGAAGTCTGGAATGTCGTGTCCCGCAGGGATCCCTTTGGGCGTCCTCTGTTTCCTATATTGATTAACGACCTTCCAAAAGTCTACGATTTTAGCGAAGAGTTTAGACTTTCCGACGACACAAACATAGCTATGAATAGGTCAAGCTATAAGTAGGTAGTTTATTTTGAATAAATCTATACTTTATTTAAATGCGCGTGACACGTATCGTGCCTTGTTTAAGCGTTTTGTGCAACAGTTAAGGGCATAACGTATGTATGCGTGGTTAAGCTATATCGTATAATGCAATGCATAAGATTTTTTTTTTTCGATTTACTAGTTTGAATCTAGCGTTTGTTCCACCGATTTATAAGATAGCAACTTTAAAGGGATGCTGTCAAAGTTTCCCCAGGGGCTGCGAATTTGGGCTCCAATTAAAAATGCCCAAATCCGGTTAGTGTATGAGGTGAGACAGTTTTTATTATTTTTTCAGTTTTTCAGAAAACTCCAACTGGAAAAATAGTTTCCAACCCTGTAATTTGGTGCGGTCAGAGTACTCTCAAGGATTGCGAATCTTGTCTCCAAATGTGACTGCTCAAAAGTTCAATTTTTTTTTTCAAATTTTGAAATTCCCGACCTTTTAATTGTAAAGTGTCAGAGAACTCTCGAAGGGTTGAAAATCTTGCCCCCAAATATGACTACTCAAATCTTTTGAGTTTTCGAGATTAGAAGTTACAAATTTAAATTTTTTTTTTCAAATTACAATTGATTTTTGAAGCCTTTTTCCCTGTAATGGGGGAAGGGGACTGTCAGAGTGTTTTCAGGTGTTCCTAATCTAGCCCCCAAATATGACTGTTCAATTCTTTGTAGTTTTCCAGATCTGACAATTTTTGCGTTTTTTTTTCAAAAAGTTTTCAGAATAATTAAATTTATTTTTCTTTCTTCAAATTCCCAACCCTTTAGTTGGAGGCTGCTAGAGTACGGCTGCTAATGTCGTGTATCTTTATCCTTGCGATAAGCAAGGGTATTGCAATCGGGTACTAGACTTTTTTCCCGTAAATAACTTTGTTCACAGATTTCAGCAAGCATGCAGCACAAATGTATGCAGTATGTGCGTTTATTGGAGCTCATTGGTCTATTACTGCCACTGTACATCATTATTAGTGTTTTTCCAATAAATTCTCAGTTCAACGATTTAAAATGATATTTCTTCGGTTTTTTTTTTGAAATTTCGACTTCGGCGCTTTTGTTTTTTTAGTCGACTGTTTCTGCTTTGTTTTTACCATCCAACTACATCGGTTGTTCGATTTTTAGTTTTTTTCATTACAGCTTTCAACGTACTGATTTATCTCGGCTGCTTGTTTGTATTATTTTTTAACCTTGACTTCGTATATATTCTTAAAAACTTTATTCTGCCAAAATGATTTCGTCCTATTATTGAACTGTTTCAATGGAAGCATTGAAACAATTCAAATATAGGACGAAATATTTTTGGCAGAATAAATGCTCACTTATTTTGTATGCTCACCTCTGGTTTCCACCAAATGCTATGATTCTTAATTTCTTAATTATAGTTCAAATTTTTCATCACAACATGTTTTTGTCGTCTTTGTTTTTTTTTTCGTCTTGATAGGTTTTGGTCTATTTTGTATCGGCTTATCGGCATAATATTGCGTCTTTCAACGAGCGAAAAAAGTGTGTGTGCGTGCCTGTGTTTTGAGGGCGAGAGGGGCGTTATAACTTCTTGTTGATCTGAATGTTTTTTCGTCTTTTTGTCCCTTTTTGGGCTTCATAGGTTTTGGTCTATATTATATCGGCTTAGCTGTCTCATATTGTTTCAGATGATGAGCAAATGAAGTTTTTTGAGTGTTTTGAGGGTGAAAGGGACTGATTAACTTTTCGTAAGTCTTAAGTCTTGTTGGTTTTTTTGGGGCTTAAAGAGTTTTTGCCATGGTATTTTCGCCTTTGTTACCGCTAGTTAAATTATCTTCCGATGCTATTTTCATATTTAACTCTCGTCAAGTTTGACTTCAAAATAGCCTTATTCATTATGATTGATCTTGTTTTTTTTCCATAGTTTTGATTTTTTATCCGATTCTTCTCGTGTTGTATCACAAAATGTGCGAAGCTCAGCTTCGCCTCTGTTAAATAGTACCTCCAATAGCAATTATATATAAAGAATATACCTTTAGAAATTGCACCGTCATGCAAATAACTTGGTGTTTACCTAGATACTGAACTGTTCTTTTATTTCTTTAATTGATTTCATGCGATCTAAGCTTAGAAAACACCGAGGCTTTAATAGGAAAAATGCGCCATTTTGTTCTCAAAACCACTATGGTTGAATACTATGGCTCTAACATCAAGCACATTCTGCATCAGGGGGTTTTGGTGTACGGTCGCACTACCTACCTGTACAGAATGTCAACCTACCTAGTACAAGTTCCAACTATACAAATTGCCTAATTCAAAAGCAAAGTTCAAATAGCATCTGTTCATTACAAGAGCTAAGCTGATACAAATGGCCGATTTCATCCCCCAGATGAGAAGGAAATAGGAGCCCCGTGAAAAATCTTATCTGCAATCGGAGCACTATTGATGCCCGAGTAATTGCATGGATTTTTTTCAAGAATGATTCTATACGAGCAAGAGTTTCTTTGCCACTGCACACCAAGGAAAATGGAGCAGCTTTGTGTGACAGGACAAGACTGAAAGCAGGACCTCGTATTTCATTACTCGCAGCCAATTGTTGACTAGCTACTTTTAGTATTTCGAGACAGGATCTATTTATAATTGTTTTTGGGTTGTTCATTGATGGATTCAATTAAAACTCTGAAGTTGGTAATATCAATGCTTGGATTGATATGACAATAGCTTTTATTTGAGTTATTTTAATTCAAGTCGATATTTACTAATGCAAAAAGTCAACAGATGCTACCAGCCGACAGTTGGAAACACGTTCGAGCTCATCAAAACCCAATGGATTTTGCCAATTTTTTGAACAGGACGCTCTTGGTTACAGACAAACCAATTCTTTTCCAGAACAACCCGCAATTTTTGAAGGCAGCGAAAAACACAAACCAAATAATATTTGATAACCAATGTTCAAAAAAATGTTTTCACCTGACGTCAAAAAATGAATTCGTTGCCCAGTAAATAACGAAGTTTTGGTATTACCACATCAACGTTTAATAAAAAATTAAAAGATTTCTACACTACTGAAATGAAATCTTATCCTATATTTCATGGCGTGAATTCCGTTTTCATTAGTTGATTTGCAATTATATGTTCAGTTTGATAATGTTTTAATAATTTTAGTTTTTACGGGTGTACAATTTTTTACTTCACATTTTCATTCCTAAATTGATGATTTTATTGATGTGATAATTTCGTCTCATTTTATTCAAACATGAGTAACTAATCTAAATTTGTTACTAACATTAATTTTACACGGTTACTATACTAATGCATTAATTTTACACGGTTACTATACTAATGCATTAATTTTACACGGTTACTATACTAATGCATTAATTTTACACGGTTACTATACTAATGCATTAATTTTACACGGTTACTATACCAATGCATTAATTTTACACGGTTACTATACTAATGCATTAATTTTACACGGTTACTATACTAATGCATTAATTTTACACGGTTACTATACCAATGCATTAATTTTACACGGTTACTATACTAATGCATTAATTTTACACGGTTACTATACTAATGCATTAATTTTACACGGTTACTATACTAATGCATTGACTATTCTGTATAGTAATTAAAGTAAAGTGTTTCTTCTTTTTCTCAAGACTAGTTAAAAATATTTCAGATGATGCTTAAATTGGGTCGCTCACATTGAGTTTAGTGACCCATCTTAAGCATCATCCATAATCTTTTTAACTGATTTTTAACTATAATCTCTAAAAGTTGGCGCAAAACGATTAAAAATTGTTAATATATAAAAAATCGGTATTTTATGTAGAAAATGACATTTTTTTCCTCTCATTTGAAACTAGTTTGATGTATACAAACTTGAGAAGATTATCTCCTTTATTGGGCTACAGAAGAGGATCGATTTGATATAGTCACTAACTGAACCAATAGTTTTGGCGTAATTTCTCAATGACTAAAAAAGCCAAAAATGATCATTTGTGGGATAACATTTTGGGCCTTAGTTTCGCTTTATAAATTGCTCCATAAAATTCTAAGCAAGCATTGTCCACATCTTATTTCGACAAAAATTAACCCAATTTTTTGAGACAAACACTTTTTAGATATCAATTTTTATTCGTGTCGTTCGGATAATTTAAATCAGCACTGTATATAGGTTACACCTATATAATTTCCAGATATGATAGTATTTCATGGGCAACTTTCACCGTTGCTGTTACAAGTTGAATAACATTCTGCATCTGCTTAAGCTCGTCCTCTTTCATTGGTTTGTTTTTCAAACGCGTGGAGTAATGCAAAACTTGAAACAAATCTGTTATAGTTGATCGAAGTTGTTTGTTGCCAGTAACGAAATGGAAAAAAGAGTGTGTCACTTCAAGAAGCTGGCTGCTGAAAATGGTGGAAACGCCGACGAGGCTCTTCAGCTGTTGATTAACTACTGTGTCTTAGTGGACTCGGAATTACAAGAGACCAAGTCCGAAGCTGAGAATCTAAGAGCTGAGTTGATCGGTAGAACTTCCTCCAAACACTTGAAAGTTAGACTTTGTTTTCAGCGTTCATTTCGAATGCTTTACGGGTGATGCTCGACACACAGGGCTTTTTAGATAGACTCTTGCACAAATTATGACTTAAAAAGGCATGTTGAGAGGGATTGCCCCGATGCGCTGTATAATAATGCACAAGAACATTTTTCATCTCTCGTTGACGTTGGGTGTATCGTGATTAACTAGCTGTGTAGCCATTAGTGGCACTGTTCTAAGACCAACCTCCCACAAAATGGGCTACAAAATTAGTTTAATTAGTTGATTCTGGTACTAATTTTGTGCAAACTGTTAGAATTGTTACGAAAAATGGCCTGCTATTCCACTTTTTGATATCTTTGATCTTCTTGTATTACCGTGTAAAACTACTCGTTTAATCATAAAAATCATGCTTTTGTGAGAGGAGGGGGGAGGAAAAATGACATGTTAGTCATTTGAAACAAATGGATTGTCTTTAATTTGTTTTCAGTGTCCTGGAACACTTTTATTGGAGGGAGTCTGTGCTTTTTCTTCCATTTTATCAATAAAAACTGACGCTGGATACATTTTCATTGTCGTTGGTTTGATAGCTCAATAACCATCTATTGTCAAAATTTTGGCTCTTTTCCAGTCCCCCCTTTGATATTTTGTGAAATTCAATATATGAAAGTCTATTTGAAATGACTTTTTATGTTATAAACTGCATTAAAACGTGTGAGCGTGAACAGTAGAACAAATTTGAACAGCATTTTTAACATGCAAAAAGTCGTTTGAACAATTTTTGAACAGTTTTATTTTATTTTTTGAGGGGGGTGGGAAACTGGAAAAGAGCCAAAATTTTATTTCGTATTAATTGGAAAAATAATAGCGATTTGGAGTTTAACAACTATATCAAGTTTAGCGCTCTACGCTTCTGTAGCTTTGATTCTTGGGGGCTTCAAGTCAAAGTGAAATCTAATTTAAGTTCGTGAATATAGAAAATATTTGACGAAAATAAACAAAAAAAATAAACAATATCCTGCGCACTATGTATGTCTATACAGAAAAAGGTTTCTTTCGGTTCAGCCATTTATTATGATATTAGTAAGAAAAAGACAAATTTTTCAAGAGATGATGAACATAGTTCAGACTCTTCCATAGGTCGCGATAATTTTTTTTTTCAAGAAAATTCTTAAAGTTTGTTCAGGCTCAAATTTACTCTTTCGCGGTTTGACTTTTGATTTCAGTTCAGTTCGTTTCCTTTCCTAAAAGGAAATTATATTCAATTATCGAATAGCAAAAGTGAAAGAGTCAGGAAAAGCGTGATGGAACTGTAGTTGGAATTTAATTAATGTGGAATTAAATTTTCAGATTTCCCAGCGAAATAAAAATTTTACTTATGGATCCAATTTTCTCAAATCGGTTGATTTTATCAAAACAATGTCAATCACAAAATGTTCTAGAAATTCGAAAAGATTTAAGGCCATCTATTTTGATATATTTTTTTTCGAAAAGTCAGTTATTTTTTTTATGATAACTTCCGTTCATTGACTCATTTCCAACTGTCTGTTGGCTATTTTTTTACTTGTGTATAAAAAAGGACAGGCGTTTTTAAATGTCAAAGTACGTAGTGATTACACTTATTGAGGTCTTAAGGTCTTTTTGTAGTTTTTTTCAGGCATGACTGTTCTGACTCAGATATGACTTTTCGTAGTGAATTTTGAGTTTTTCTAAGTTCAGTTGAGTTTTAATTTCATTTGCATTTTTGTTCTCTTTGAAATTATTCAATTGTTTTTTTTTTTCGGTTTGATTGCGTTCATTGAAGCTTCTCCAATTGTCTATTGGCCATATTTATTAGCATAGACAACTTTAACTGGTGAAATTTTGAACAAAAAACACTCTGAAAGCTCAATGTCTTCACGCATTTGGGCGTCTATGAGATTTTAAAGGGGAGGAACTAAAAGCTGTACTTAGAAAGTTCAACAGATTCGAGACGCTAGAGATTACTCGTTCAGTGAAATTCTCGTTGAATGTTTTGTAATTTTTAAGTTTAAATGCGAGCTTCACTATCTCGCCACGTTTAAGTTTTTTCAAGATAGTATTTTTGCATCTTTAATGAAAGAATTTTTTCATGTTTAAGCTGTATCGTATATTGCAATGGTTAAAAGTATATATATTTTTTGATTTTCCAGTTGAATTTAGTGTTTATTTAATCGAGTTTAAAATAAGCAGCCTATCAGTGAAATGTTGTCAGGGTTCCCCAGGGGTTGCGATTTTGACCTCCAATTTTGATTGCCCAAATCCTTTTAGTGTACGGGATACGACGATTTATAAGGTTCTTTCAAAATTTTACAGAAAACCCAAATTACAAAGTAGTTCTTTAAATGAAATTGTCAACCTTGCATTTGGGTGCCGTCAGAGAAAGGTTGCGAATCTTGCTTACAAATGTGATGGCTCGAAACCTTGAAGTTCTCGGAATATGATGTTTTATGACTTTTTTTCGAAAAACTTTGATAAAAAAGCTAACCCAAATTGATTTTCTCAACCCAATAGTGGGGTGCTGTCAGGGTACTTTCAATGTTGCAAATCTGGCGTCCGAGTATAACTGCTCAAATCATTTTGAGATCAGTTGTGCTTGACGTGGAAGGCTTTCGTTACAAGAATAACGCCTTCGTGGTTAAAAATTGAGCAATTACAACTTTATTGAGCAAGGGCCTTATTGAACTTTAAACAAATTGAGCAAGTTTATTGGCTCATTCTTTTCTTACCTCGTGTGAGTTGAAGCTCGAGCAAAAGGATTACAACTGGTTAACAAAATATTTACACCGTCTCCATTGGGAAAACGGTGATTACCTTTACATAAATTTGAATCAAATACTTCAGATTTTTGTGTTCAGAAATCTTAGTGCCGTTTTCTACGCTAAACGCAAAGAAAAGAGATAGTTTTCGTCCAAATACTAGGGCCGGAAACTTGAAAACCTAGATAATTTGGGTTGTGCTCGGGTTGAAAACTTATTTCAAAAATTATTCTAGTTGCAATAGACGAATACCTCCTTACAACTCCAGGAATCATTGTGCCCGGAAGAAAAGCCAGGTTGGATGGAAAATGAACAAAAGCGAGAGATTGCCTATCACCAAATTCAATGCTTTGTGCGTGGATGACTCGAGAGGATAATAAAATTTCACTAACAAAAATAGAGCGTAACCTGGACCGTTGTTCAAATGTCACGCAACCTGGACCAACAGTTTTTTATTTACCCTTATCTGGAGCAAAAACGACGCCAATCACAAATGAAAAAGAAAAACTAACTATTTTGCAGCATACGGTACAATAAAAACCTGACCAGCTAAGTAGATTTGTTAGAAAAACTTCAAAGCGCGAGATCATAAGTTTTATTTGCGAATGTCTGCTCAATGTAGTCAATGGAAACGTACCAGTTAAAACTGGAAATACTCAAAAGAAAAATTTACTTAAAAAATTGCGATTTTTTTTAGTAAAAGACTCCATCTAGTGAAAAGGATTCCGAAACACTCATATGATAAAGACAAACCGCATACTTCATGATAATGGTATTAAACATAAAACATTTTGGTGAAAGAAAAAGCCCTAAACATGCACTCAAAAGCACCGTTATAATAAAAGATTTAAAAAAGAAAATAGGAGGAGGAGGTAGATCTCGAAAAAGTCATCCGAAGAGAACAACGGCAGTGAACTGAAAAAAAAAACGCGTCATTCCCAGAAAACCAACTGCACAGAGAAGTCGCTCCGATATCTTTACAAGAGTTAAAACAGTTTATCATTTAATCGCGAATTAAGCAACTCACAGCTCGTTGGACTTGTTTGAAAAAGTGCCTCTACTTGTCTTTTTTGAAAATGCTTTACCCCAAAAAATTGGACCGTTCTACTCTCGTGATGGCCCTATGTTCGAGTTTAAAGTACTCGGCGACAGAAATAGTTTCATCGATCTTCACCGTACTCGTTTGGAAATAGTTGAGCGAGTTATGCGCATCAATGGAACCTTGCTTCGAACGTGTGCTACACAGGCGACAAGCAGAGATGCGCCATATTTTGTTAACAATCCTTTATCTTTATTATTTTCTGTGTGTATACTGTCTCTGAATGGCGAGAAAATATCAACTACTAACGCAAAATTTGCCCATTAAGGTTTGAGACCGAGTTTTCATACGGTAATGAAGCCAAGAAAATAAGGTTGGCTTGTCAAGGATATTATTATGAAGAAAATCCATCAGCTATTGACGGTAATGGAAGGATAGCTGAGGATGTTGCGTAGCGTAGAGCTCTCGTTGCAGCCTCGAACGAGCTTAAACTATTTGATAACATTGCATGCGATTTCTTGTCGTGTGACAATACCTACTTTGCGGTGTGACAATAAGATCGTCTCTTAGACGTTCTATTAGTGATTTTGTTTTTATATCTGAAGATGCAGCTAAACACTACAAGGTACAAATAATCGAAGCTAGTTTTTATGTCAGAAAGATGATTGTGACTGACAATGTTCCCTCATCGATAGAAAAAAACATTGAGAACCAGGCCATTTACAATTACCTTGAAGAAGTGCCAAAATCGTTTTTCGCAACTGCAGGAGTACAAAGCTGGCGACAAGAGGATGTTTTCGCAAAAGAATCTGTTCAAAGAATGATAGTAGCAATGAGCATAAACGAAGCATATTTGCGTACTACCACTACAATTTCTTTTCATTACCAGAAGTTTGGGTTGACTGAGAGTATAAAGAAACAGCCTACACATTGCCGGAACTCCAATCTCAACTTCAGACAATAAAAGAATTTATTACAATACGCATGAAGATCCTGATTTTGTGTCTCGCTAAATATGATAATCAATATGTTATGGCTTTTGATCTCACGTCTACTTAGGAGGGGTCACACGATTTTAATCATCCTGAATTGACCAATTGCTATTTCGGTCGAACTCAAGTTTAGAGGCAGGTCTCGGTAATAACGTCAATTATTTATTTATGGGAGTGCGTGCATCAACAGTTAATGTGCGTTCAGATATAAAAATTATCAAAAACACTCCTGGGACCTAAGCTAGCCTTGGATAAGCTTCAAATAATGGAACTTACTAACCGTTGTAATTATTTGAAATATCGCTTTAGAGGTGTTTTTTCGGCAGATTTTGCATGCTCTTCACTATTGAAAAAAGATAATTTTTTCATGATTATGAATACTTCACCCTCGCACTAACCTGAAACCCACTGGTTGCTTTTTGCTCGAGCTGGAGGGCAGATGTTCTTCGCAGATGCTCTACGTAAAAGATTATGTGGTCATCCCTTCGCGTACAAGAATATGCGATGTAGAATTCACTAGGGAAATCAACTGCTGGTGAAAAAACCAATACAATCTGCCGATTCAGTGTTATGCGGACTTTATTGTGTTTATTTTGCTCTAAACTGCTTTGTTGATGTTTTTGTAAATTTTGGAAATTCATTTTTTGAAATTGTTCTCAACAGATTTTCTTTTTCTATAACCTTAAAACAACCGGTAAAATTTCAGATCAAGTCCTTCGAAATATTAAGGTGTGGCCGATTGGTTTAGCGGGCAATATCTAACTCGGTATTGCTCGTCGCTACACTCCTCGGGAACGCCCTCCGCAGATGTAGTTAGTTTTTTTTTTTAGAAAAAAGCCAAATAAAAACGTTATTCAAAATTTGAATTTATTTTCCATGATAAGTTTCACAAAAAAATTGTTTGAATCATTTTCCATACAATCATACCTACCTAAATTTATGTCAATTACTCTAAACACTCCTCTAAAAGTCCTGTGCAGATAATATCAGTCTCGACTTATCAGTAAAGAATCGGTTGCAGTCATCCATCAACAAAGAAAAAGAGCCTTTTCGTCTCGACTAAGTCGGTTC
Organism: Symsagittifera roscoffensis; assembly: GCF_963678635.1. Classification (NCBI taxonomy): domain Eukaryota; kingdom Metazoa; phylum Xenacoelomorpha; order Acoela; family Convolutidae; genus Symsagittifera; species Symsagittifera roscoffensis. Next base: position 47,163,594 of record NC_087071.1, on the reverse strand, counting down.
AAGGACTTGGCTCTAAGACGACGGCAATCATAACGAACAATGGACTACAACAGAGGGCGAGACATTTGTTTTTTCAACAGAGGGCCCGACAATTGATTTTTGGAGCAACACAAATGAATACTTGAATGTAGAGAGATGGCAAGGCACGACGAATGCTTTTGATGTCATCTTGCTTAGTAAATCGGTAGACTCTTTTGTGACTTCGACCAGCACTGTATAATGTTTCTCCATTGTCAACTGAATGGTTGCAAAATCTAATTTATCTGAATGGAGGATACCGCAAAAATTGCATTTGAAGCGAAGCCAGAGAAATTGGGTTCATGATTCAGGATGAAAAATTTGTAATTCTTACGGAATTGTTTGGAATAATCAGGGGATTTCTCATACTTTGCTTCAGCCATTGCGTTGTATTTTCAATTAATTAACGAGTTTTTGATGTTACACAAGCGGACAGTTATCATCGTTTTCACTTTCGCATTCCTTTTTCGAGCATGAAGATTTTTTAAGATTTGCTTCGCTTTTTCTAAGTTTTTTAGTCACATTTTTTTTTTCGTTTCGTCAATCTTTTGATTTTTGTGTAATGATGCGCCAAGGAATCGAATTCGCCAGTTGACAAAGTTACTTTATTTTGATAATTGAAAGTTCCCTCTACGTCTTTTTGTACAATTTGATAGTTAAATAAGTACCGGTCTGTGCGAATGTTTTTGCACCGACTCTAAGTAAACGTTCGTTTTTTCGAAGATCTATCCCGAAAATCATCGAAATAGTCAACATCCGTTTCAAGAAAAGAGTACATAATAAATGAATAACAACCAGCTGGTTTTAAGTGCGGAGTCCTGATTAATGACTGATCACAGTAGACGAGACAGATCATGCGTTCCCAAAGTAAAAAATTTGGACAACTTTACAAGCGCTTTGAGCCATAATGGTAAAACTTAATCACCGAGGTTATGATATCCTTAACGATAACCACATTTTATATGTGTATTTGATTGCTTTTCCTCCCGGTTATAATTTAAAAATGTTCTATGTTGTTTTTTCTATTATGACGGTTAACTTAGTGACTGCTATGAATCATGGTACTGAAACTTTAACAGCATTACAAAGAAATTCGGGCAAACTAACAAGAAAACGTGAAATGGGATGCTTTCGCCCGTTACCCCTTTATTATACATATCTCATAACTCTAGAAAATCGGGTTTTCGCATGTAATCTTAATATGACCTCAGGCGTCATGCGTATAAGAATAGATAGTTTGATAGCCCCACCTCAAAAAATTCAAGCTTCGACCTAATTAAGCCATGCCACCCCTTTTCTGATCTCTCTCTCATTAATAAACATTTCAGTTTTTTTTCATTATCTCAATTTCTCTTCGGTAATTTAGTCATTTTTTTGTTTTAACAAAAATTTGAAACATTCAAGTTGTGACTAGTGCTCTGCAGATAATATCAGTCTCCGATCGATTAAGAACAAGTATCTACCAGACCTACACGCGAGAATTGGTTGCAGTCATCCATCAACAAAGAAAAAGAGCCTTTTCGTCTCGACTAAATCGGTTCAAGGATTTGGCTCTAAGACGACGGCAATCAAAACGAACAATGGACTACAACAGAGGGCCAGACAATTGTTTTTTCAACAGAGGGCCAGACAATTGATACTTAGAGCAACACAAATGAGTATTTGAATGTAGAGAGATGGCAAGGCACGACGAATGCTTTTGATGTCATCTTGCTTAGTAAATCGGTAGACTCTTTTGTGACTTCGACCAGCACTGTATAATGTTTTTCCATTGTCAACCGAATGGTTGCAAAATCTAATTTATCTGAATGGAGGATACCGCAAAAATTGCATTTGAAGCGAAGCCAGAGAAATTGGGTTCATGATTCAGGATGAAAAATTTGTAATTCTTACGGAATTGTTTGAAATAACCAGGGGATTTCTCATACTTTGCTTCAACCATTGCGTTGTATTTTTAATTAATTAACGAGTTTTTGATGTTACACAAGCGGACAGTTATCATCGTTTTCACTTTCGCATTCCTTTTTCGAGCATGAAGATTTTTTAAGATTTGCTTCGCTTTTTCTAAGTTTTTTAGTCACATTGCATTTTTTTCGTTTCGTCAATCTTTTGATTTTTGTGTAATGGTGCGCCAAGGAATTGAATTCGCCAGTTGACAAAGTTACTTTATTTTGATAATTGAAAGTTCCCTCTACGTCTTTTTGTACAATTTGATAGTTAAATAAGTACCGGTCTGTGCGAATGTTTTTGCACCGACTCTAAGTAAACGTTCGTTTTTTCGAAGATCTATCCCGAAAATCATCGAAATAGTCAACATCCGTTTCAAGAAAAGAGTACATAATAAATGAATAACAACCAGCTGGTTTTAAGTGTGGAGTCCTGATTAATGACTGATCACAGTAGACGAGACAGATCATGCGTTCCCAAAGTAAAAAATTTGGACAACTTTACAAGCGCTTTGAGCCATAATGGTAAAACTTAATCACCGAGGTTATGATATCCTTAACGATAA